>NC_142947.1:20232669-20240169 GCF_046866305.1 Octopus bimaculoides
TATATATATATATATATATATATATATATATATATATATATATATATATATATATATATATATATATATATATATATATATATATATATATATATATATATATATAGGCATAGTTGTGTGGTAAGAAGCCTGCTCGTCAACGACATGGTTCTGGGTTCAGTCCTACTGCATGTCACCTTGGGCAAGTCTCTTCTACTATAGCCTTTGTCCGATCAGGACCTCGTGAAACTGAAAGAATCCCGTCGTATGTACATACATAACACACACACACACACACACACACGCACATACACATATATACCTATATATATATATATATATACATACGTACTTATCTCTCTTTCTGTATATATATATACATAGGCAAATGTGTTTGTGTGTGTGTGTGTGTGTGTATGTATGCATATATTTATGCATACATGTATGTTTGTATGTATGTATGTATGTATGGCTGTATGCATGTATGCATTTGTCTGTATGTACTTCTGACCATACCAACAATCGCTCCATCACCCTTGCTTGTATATGACATTTCTGAGATAACAGACCTAGGCATTCATAACGACGTTCTTCACTTTGAGTCTTTTTTTCTCTTCAGCGACTGATGGTCCGTCAGCATCCAGTGGAAACATTTATTGAAGGGACGCGTGTCGTCACGCACATAAATCGTTGCCTATGTCTAGTATGCAACTTTCTTAACGAAACTGTCTGCTTGTGGGCCCTAACCATCTTTCATCTGAATAGTAGTAGCATCCTGTCTGATAACTCTCTCGCCCCGAATATTTTTTCCACTCTAGGCACAAGGCCCGAAATTTTAGGGGAGGGGGCCAGTCGATTAGATCGACACCAGTACGCAACTGGTACATAAGTTATCGACCCCGAAAGGATGAAAAGTAAAGTCGACCCCGGCGGAATTTGAACTCAGAACGTAGAGACAGACGAAATACCGCTAAGCATTTCGTCCGGCCTGCTAACGTTTCTGCCAGCTCGCCTCCTTTCTCTTGCAGTGAATATTGAGATGTCTCATTCTATTCCTCATTCAATCGACCGGTTTTCCTGATTATTGAGTTTTGTTTCCCTCTCTCTTCTTTCTACATATCAATGGCAAACCACCATATCCAACAATTCCCATTTTAACGCAGATGACACTACTTTTCAGTCTTCTTGAAACTTTCTTAAAGCCCTCCTTACCTTGCATCATCCACTCGCAACCGAAAACTCGAACGTCAAACGCGTACTGACACCATGAAAAAAAGAGCTACAGAAACGAAGTCTTCAAAATGGATATGCCAATCTTATCTCTTTCATCAGTAAGACCACACGATCAATATTAATGTTCATCGCACCAGCAAGAGCCCTTAAAATCATGACAAATTCTGGGCCTCACATTCACTGACCCTCTCCTCTGGTGAAAGTAGATTTTTATTAAAGCTAGGACCTTGTCCCCATTACTGAACTTTCTCTTCAGGGCCAGAAAGTATTTCAGGTTGCAGTAAGTGCTGAATATCTACAAAGCTGAAGTGAAACAGTGTGAAGTTTTGCTATCACAGCTGGGCCAGTGCTTCTGCTGTGCCATACAGAAAAGTGCCAGCGAACTGATTTAGCATAAAGTATCCAGCAAATACGTCCAAGCAGCAGGTCTACACATGAAGTGTATCTCGTCTCTCATCTTTTCCAACACTACTCTAATTATCCGTTTCCCATTGTTCGCTGGGCATTTGTCACCTTCATTTGGATGATCTCGGCTTAGTATTGTCTCCTCCTATCATCACCATGTTGAGTCTAATCTACCCAAATAACCACACCTGTCATCTATCTCAGTGTTACGTACTTCTTCTTCTTCTTCTTCTTCTTCTTCTTCTTCTTCTTCTTCTTCTTCTTCTTCTTCTTCTTCTTCTTCTTCTTCTTCTTCTTCTCGTCCTTCTTCTTCTCGTCCTTCTTCTTCTTCTTCTTCTTCTTCTTCTTCTTCTTCTTCTTCTTCTTCTCGTCCTTCTTCTTCTCGTCCTTCTTCTTCTTCTTCTTCTTCTTCTTCTTCTTCTTCTTCTTCTTCTTCTTCTTCTTCTTCTTCTTCTTCTTTCTCAACTACTACTGCTGCTTAAACAATGAAAACCAAGAATTCATATCAAATATTAGAACCTATATATATATACCTATATATATATACCTATATATATATATATATATACCTATATATATATATATATATACCTATATACAGAATGGATGTATAGACATTAATATGTATATATATATATGTATATATATATATATATACACACACACGCATGTACATACATACGTTCATACATAAACATGTATATAGGAATATATATTTGTATGTAGGCATGTATGTATATACACAGCCTCCTCTCCGTCTTACTGCATGTTGTGCGCGTGTTTGTGTGTGAGTGAGCGATTATAGTATGTATGCATCAATAGTTTAGTAAGAAAACATTCTATAATGTTCTAAGTTTTGTGTTCTTTTACGAAATCCACAATCAGGTCTGCCATTAAATGTTGCCTTTAAACAAGAAGTATTTGTCTTCTCTTTTTTTTTTTGCAGACTACCAAAAGTTGAATAGACCAAACAGTAACCAGATTAAGATGCAGCTAGATACTATTACTCAACATTCCATTGGAATTAGAATGAAATTTGGTGAGTTCACATATGGCGTGAAAACAACGGGCAATGAATTGACTAGTTATACAATTTACAGAGTAGGTGTAACGTAGATATACTACCTAGATAGTTGTAGTTGAGAGGACTATAGATTATAAATATTTAGTAAAGGATCATAACAGAAGGATAATGTTTTAATGAATCAGCTTTGGCTGAATAGACTAGTCGTCGAAAGTTTGTGGCAATCCTGACTTGAATTTACGAAGGTAGCGTAGGCATCCCTCTCTGGGAGATCAACTGTAAGAAATAGGGAACAAATCTGACTGAAATTACAGCCTAACATTTACAGAAAAGCAAGGAAACATTGCGATTAATGTGTTATGAGTCGATCTTGGTCATATAGCTGGAGCAAATTGCTATTAGAATAAACTGACATGCACATAAAATGTCTTAGGTGTGCATTCATAGTATGGCGTCATGGATATTGTTGTTACCATGTTATTGAAGAGTTGTGTGTGTGTGTGTGCGCGCTGTGTGTGTGTGTGTGCTGTGTGTGTGTGTGTGTGTGTGTGTGTGTGTGTGTATGTTGTTAAGCAGAGTTTAAAGATACAAAAACGAATCAAAGTGTAAATTATTGTTGTATTTCGGGATGGTCATTTACAAAGATTAAGTCCAGGGGGCGATTTCTTCGACTAGAAGGCGGTGCTCCAACATGGCCACAGTCAAAATGACTGAGACAAGTACATATGTATGTATGTATGTATGTATGTATGTATGTATGTACGTATGTATGTATGTATGTATGTATGTACGTATGTATGTATGTATGTATGTATGTATGTATGTACGTATGTATGTATGTATGTATGTATGTATGTATGTATGTATGTATGTAAATATGCATGTATGTATGAATGTGTGTATGTACGCACTATATAAACCATGTGTCTATTTGGCATGAAATAAAAATTTCCATCACGAAATACAACAATATCGGCTTCAATACAAGGTTTCACATCAGGAATCTTGCAACACATATTCATAAACGTAACAAAGTGTAAATGATTTTTCCAATAACATAACACAGTCACCAACCGCCACCGAAGCACACAATATAACGCACTCTGCACATACTCTACATATTCAGTGGTTGACACTTGAATATAGCACAACCCACATAGCCTATATTCTACAATAAACACCCCATGTAAAAAGCAACAGATGTAGTGCACAGACACTGCTATTCACTCGAAAATCAACGCCACACACGCGCCAGGAACAATCTAGTGTTGATTGTTGATCAATAGAAATTAGCGTAAAACTGGAAATTGTCAGATAAAACTTAGCATTGAGAATGGGATTAGATAAATGTGCTAACGATACTATCAGAACATTTAAAGATACAAATACTGAATTAAACCAAAACTTCCCTTACAAAACTTGTAAGTAGATAAAACTAATATATTACGACACAATAAAGAGGAAAATTAGAAATGATTACTAGAGAGAAATCAAATAAGTATTAAATGCTAAACTCAGTACTAGAAATAAGATAATGAGTATAAATAAAATAACGATCACGGTTATATGTTACAGTTTCAAGATAATGAAGTGGAAATTATATGGAATAGCTGAAAGAGTTAAGACAGAAACAATAAACTAGTAACAACAAGCTTAAGTTATTACTCTCCAAAACTTAGACATATAGAATATATCTTCCCAATATAAATGGAGGAACGTCTCTGATTCAAATAGCAGTGTGATTGGAAAAAAAAAGAATGAAAAGCTGAACTGATTAATGTCATTAGAAACGGGAAGACAAAAATACATGTTTCTCTGTTTGTATGGAAACAATGAAGTACAAAAGAAGAAATTAACTTACTGAAGAAATGGATTTAAGCAGGAAAAAAGCCAGATGTTCTTTATGTTTTTTAAAGACAAACTGAAAGGGAATGCCAAAATATTGTAAAGAAAATGTAAAGATTATATGCCAACGTAATATGGCAGTCCTGGTTAGGATGAATGCTACTATTGTTTAATCCCAGGAAACATCGTCTCCACCTTTTTCCAACGTCTAAGTACTATACATGGCAAGAAACTGGAGACGGTGTTTCCTGGGATTAAATAACAGTAACATTCGTCATAACCAGGACGACCACATTATGTTGGCAAATAATCTTTACTCTAGGGTACTGTTATTGAATGTCTCTCGTTGAGAGACTTAGAAATAATAAATTTTCTATTTAGTAAAGAAAAAAATTAAGAGAAAATCTATTTTATGATAGCTAATAAGCCGCAAGACTCGACTCCAAAGAATGGAACTATAGAGAAAACAGTAATTATTCAGCTGGTTTTATGCAATGTCATACAAACCAAATATATTGTCAAAGCCAACTACAGACGATAAACAAAGATGATAACATTTAATGTAGGAGGTGCAACAAATACGATAAACAATCCTTCAAATGATTCCCAGCTTCCCAGTCCTTGTTAAGTATGAGCGTATGCAATATGCAGAGAGACCATGGAATCAGCTTCTATGCTCAATGAGCGACATGTCAATACTTATAAGTGAAAACACATAAAAAGAAATTATATAAACAACGTGAAAGTACTGTGCATGGTAAGAAACTGGCCGCAATTATTTGGAACTTTTCTGTGCAGATTGACAAAGCGATCGTTGAAAATTCTGATGATTTCGAACAAAAATACTTTCAGACCAAAACAACGCCCTGGCGTATGTGGATATGCTGTCAAAGAGAATCTAAAATAATCTAGACGAGCAAGATGTGGGACAAATGAAAAAAAAATGAAAATATTAGTAATAAACGGAGCACTAGACATAATAAAAGTATAGAATGAATACACAAAAAGCCAAAGTAGAGTTCACAGTTTTATTCAAAGTCCAAAATAATAGGTACAGCTCATATTCTTCTTGAAAGATTTTCAGCTCAATAGTACAACTCAAGCTGTACGTATTGTACATAACATTTTTGAAATCGTAAAAAAAAAAATTAAAAAAAGTTCTCACTACACATATTTTACGCATTCATCGCCATTGAAATAACACATAATCCTGCATAATTGATACCCGACACTATAACACCAGCAACTCAAACAACTCACATTCTACACAGTTTCCACCCAAATAATGTAACACAAGCCACACAGCACATACTCAGCGCAACCTTGAAGACAGGAAAATTAGTTAAGCACAATAATGTCATGTTAGATAAAACACACACACACACACACACACATATATATATATATATATATATATATATATATATATGTATATATATATATATATATATATATATATATATATATATATATATATATATATATACAAGAATATATATATATATAAAAGAGTGATAAGAGACTTAGACTAAACATACTTACAAATATTTAGGAATTAATGAACTAGACAGAATACAACACACACATGAAAGAAATGGTTAGGAAAGAATATTACTGACGCGTTTGTGTTAGACTTAAAATAGAGTTAAATGCATACAAAAGGGGGGGAAAAGAGTTATAACAAACTTGAATACTCTGAATTGATAAGTTTTAGTGATAATCTCAACTGGACGCTAAATTAATTAACAAGACTATTCAAAAAAGAAAAGAGAAATATAACTGCATTCTGAATATGTCTCTAGCATCTGTCATATAAAAATTTATTTACTACGAATACAAAGAAGTAGGACTATAAAGATATCTAGTAAATAATAATAAAATACTAATGTAAATAACTGGAAAACACGAATTCGCCGTCTCCCAAGAAGCCAACAGAGAAGCTGAAATGATGAACAGTTGTCATGAAAAGGAGAAACAGTAACAGATATTAAGATAACGCTAAAGACCAAGCTAAAAAGAGAACTACAGAATATCATGCGAAAGAGATGGCAAGAAAAGCTCTGTCAGGTCAATACCTTAAAAAGAAATGAACAATTGCGTGGGTGGCAAATATATGAATAAAAATCATAGCGTTAGTTGTGGTACAACATTAAAGCTTTTCCATCAGAAAATAATAATAATAATAATAATAATGATAATAATAATAATAATAATAATAATAATAATAATAATAATAATAATAATAATAATAATAATAATAACACACACACAAACACACACACACACAGAGAAATTAAGGCCAATAGACCAGATATAGTTGTCAAAGATCATGAAGAAAAAAAATGCTTTCTAATTGATGTATCAATACCAGCAGTTGACAACGTTTCCCTAAAAGAAATGGAGAAACTTTCAGAATACAATGACCTGGAAATAGAGGTAACTCGAATGTGGAATCTAAAAACAGAAACAGTTCCTATCATAATAGGTGCCTTAGGTATAATAAAAGAATATTCAGACAAATACATAACAAAAGCACCAGCACTTACAAATATATATAACATACAGAAAATTGCACTACTGAGGACTGCACACATCCTACGCAAAACACTTTCAATACAGTAACCATAAAAGCACCACAACAAACCACAGCACATACCCAAGGCACACGGAGCTGCGTTCGGTAGTGAAGTGAAAGTACGTTATAAAAATAAAACCACTGAATAATAATAATAATGATAAACATGCAACGATGCAGAATATGTAGAGTAAATAGAGAATATATGCAGATAAGAAAGAAACAATTAACCATATCATTCTTGACTGTTTAGTCTTAACCAAGAGATTACATGTATTTTCATACACTGGTAGTTATGTCAGCATTAACGAATACCAGGAAAAATATAGCATAAAGATACATCTGAAATAGCCTCAGAAAATGATGGAGACCATAATCTAGGATATGCCAATTCACACACACTGAAACATTAAGAATCGGTCGACTACCAGGAGAGGAA
>NC_142947.1:20242669-20270169 GCF_046866305.1 Octopus bimaculoides
ATGAAATATGTAGACACTTTAGAAATTATAGTTAGCTGTAATATGTCGGTAAGTTTCAATAGGGATTCATTAATTCCTTCTTAAACATTTTGCTTACTTCCAAGTGTAATACGAATGCACTTGATAACAGTATATGAGTATATGTGTTGCTTTAGCAAGGAAAAAAGAAAATTAAGCTGCGTGTGTAGTGTCCCTTGTGGTAATGTATGCATGTTTCTCTGTAGAAATGCATATATGTTTGTGTGTGTATTGTGTCAAAGTGTGCATGAAATACACTCACACTCATTCCATCATACAAACACATGAATACACACACACACACACACACACACACATATGTACCACATATTTGTAATTGTCTTTCTCTGTGTCCCTATCTTTGACGTCAACAAAAATTCAACCAATCCTGAGTTGTAAGCAAACTCACACGTACACAAAGAATAAGAAATATATGTGTGTATAAATTAATACAAATATAGCAAATAGTACTAAATGGAAACGATGGGAAACCAGAAAATATGCACTGTAGAGGGAATATGCCTTTATATGGCATTTCCTTATGGTAAGTACATGATGTGCATTATTTATGTAGTGCATATATAATTTCTTCACACATTTGTCTTCAATCTCCAACAGCTATGGTTTTGGTCACCTACAGAGATATTTATAAACCTGTAGGTATAAGATGGTTGCCCGAGAAGAAAGTGTCATTTTGTATGATGCATGGTTAACGTATATACATAAATGTTCCTTCTTTTCACTCAACAAGTGTATAAGATAAGGTTTATAATGTATATTTACACAACTATACCTTCAACTGGTGTATATGATGGTGTATACATAATGATTCATATACATAATGGTTCATAAAGGGTATGTGATGTATAGTGAATGTGTATACATTAAAGATCATTCTTTTAAATCAATTGGTATTTAATATCCGGTGTGTGCCTCAAATTTTTCATGGGGATCCAATAACATTGAAGACACTTCGATCAGAACAGATTTTTTGAAGACTGTTTTTTGACTGTTTTTTTTTTACAGCATATCCTATAACATATCTCAAATGTTACTTGGACAGTAGATGAAATACTAATGTTTATCTGTTTCCGGTTAAGCTCTCAGTAGAATGAATTTGCATATCATTTAAATATCTGGTTGATGGGATATAATTTCAGTCTATCCGGATACTTTCATATATTTTGACTCTTTGGTTGTTTAGTTTTATCATCTCTTCTAGTTAGTGCATCTTCTTATGTCTCGTTTAAATTGATGTGAGTCCATCATCAGATAATTATACACTTGCATTCATTGTGTTAATTTCCTGTATTATTGCAAAACCATTTCTCAACTTAGTGATTTTCATTGCGACTCTGAAGTTGATTACTAGGTGCTTGCTGGTTGTCTTTCGTCTGTTGACATTGTTTGTTGTAAGTACCAATTCCATTCTATAAGGTATAGATATGGCTAACATCTGTGGCATCATTATTTTACGTGTTCCTCGCGTTCTAGCCTTCTTTAACCCTTTTAAATCACCCACATGTTTCTGTATATTTCAGCATATTTGATTATTGGGTTTATTTTACCCATCGTTTATTACTACGTTCTCTTTCTCACTGAGTAGGTACTACGTATCTGCATGCACTCATTGAGGTTTGAAGAATTATTAGACTACGTGATTAGACACGGCTCAGTCACAGAAAGGAGAGTTGTACCTATAACCCTTTCTAGAGACTCCAATATATGGTGGAAAGAAGGGAAGAAGTTAACCTTAGTTTTTAATCCCAGGGATTTGGTCCGAGTTGTTTCAAGAAACACTGCATAAACTGATCCAAAGAGTAGTAAGTCGTGGTGAGAGCCGTGCTAAACAAAACGACAAAATGACTTCTATTCAAATTAAATATACCACTCAAAGTAAATGTATCTTTATACGGTTAGAAAACATAACAAATGATATGCTATATTCACTTAATGTGATATTCTAAAGTCTTCCTCAATTGCATCGCAATTCAGTTGTTATCACCTGAGTGGTTGATCTCATTTGGTTGTCTAAATGTCCAGTAATTTAGGTAATAAACCATTAAAATGAGGTCATTATTATCGTGAAGCCAAATATGGGGTAGTGGCGAAAATGAAAGAGCTTCAGATCAAATACTACGCAGTATTTAGTGACGTTTCATTACGCACTCAGTTTAAATCCTACTGACAGAGTGAAAGGCCATGTTGAGTGGATAATTACCAGCAATATGATGGGAGTCAACAGGATCGATTATGCTCTGTTCGTCACAAACTCATAGATATTTGCCAATAAGAGTAATCATTATATAGAGAATAGTTCTAAACAAACTTTTTATTTAGTTTTTTTTTCTTTTCGAATCTTTACAGATAAAGACAAAAACATGACACCAGGAATTCGACCGTTCGATTAAGTTAGACAAACACAAAAATTGTTCCAGTCTCACATCTCAACAGCAATGCTCAATTTTATAATCTTATCACGAAAGCAGTTATTTATAGGGTTCGTAAATGATCAATGTTTTTGGCAGGTAAGTGAAAAACATATTGCAATATGTTTATGTCAGAGGTGAATAATTTGTGCTGTTAATGACACCAAGTCACACATTTTTGATAAGCTGATTTTTATACACAAAGAACAAGCTGTCCATTTTAGTGAACGGGTCAGTTTCATATGGCTTACATATACAGAGATAATTTTAACTGACTTTCTACGCTTTGTATGAAATAAGATATGCCAAATTTTTTTATGTACAAAATCGTGAAATTGTAACTTATTGGGTCCCCCATTAAGTTTTTCTGGCCTGAACAATGGCAATAACGGTTGTCGTGTCTTATATAAATATGTATAAAATCATATATATGTATATATATACTTACACGCATACAAACACGCATAAATATATATATATATATACATACATATATATATAAAACAAACAAAACTACAAGTGAATGAAACACCGTTCAGTGATATACCAACTATGTTGGTGATAGGCGTTGTCAATATAAACTATGAAACTTCCCTATTTAGAGCTGTACCCACTTAAAGATGTAGTTGTTAAATATCTTTTTTGTACACACTGCGCCATATTAACGTCGTGATCTGCAACTGTTAGGTTTTATATCAAATTGTACATTTGGCGGAAGTGATGGATATTTAACAGTGGATATGAGCATTTAATAGAAGGTCGGACACATTATACATCGATATCTATAATATAATCATGCATTGTAGATTAGAGTTCAAATGTAACTATTTCAAGTGTATTATCCATTTGCATTCATGATATAATGTACGTGTGTGTATACTTTACGTTAGTCAATGGACTTATTTCATCTGTGCCTATGCCATAGCGCCAGTATTGAAGGTCATTAAATAATAGTTGATGTCATTCGAGAGCGATGGAGGTTATTTATATGTGGAAGCTGTTTGACAATGGCAATATACATTTACATTTGATAGTGGAGTACTTTTGATAGTAGTAGAGAGTATTCAGAGAAATAATGAACATATAACAGAAATGAAGAAGGTGATGCACTTTTGACAATAGTGAAGGACATTTAAATATTAAAATTTTAACCTTAAATATTTAAGTATCCTTCACATTTGATTACTGGAGCAGAAACCTTAGTGTTGGAAGGTTCAAGTCAATAATGGAGAACTTTAAGGTGTAATGAAAGATACTTGACAGATAGGATATTTGACGGAAATAGCGGACATTTAGGTCGTCTGTTACTATTGTTTACAAAATTGATCAAAAGAAGGGTTTTGAGTAAATTTGACAAGAGTGTTAGACTTTTAACCAATGCAGTGGACATTTAAAAGCAATGGTGAACATTTCACGGAGGGAGTGGTAATTTGGCAGTGACGGTAAACATTTGGTCGAGGTGATGGATATTTAGTAGTCATTATGAGCATTTGACACAAGGTCAGCCATTTGTCAAAGTTCTTATTTGATAACCACGGTGGACATGCGATTGTGGTGGTATACAGTGAAGGACACTATTCAACTAAAGCAATGGACATATGAAAGCGGTTTTTAATCTCTTTTACGTATCGAATAAAATTATAATTTCATGAAAGAATATACACGTTTTTGTTTGTTATTTTCTTCAGTATTTAGTGCATAGCCAGAGTTGTATAGTATGAGCTAAGCTTGCTTCTGACTGGGTTCACGATCTGGTTTCAATAATTGGTTCCTAGCAGTTTTCTTTGTATATATCGCTTATATCATTGCAAAACACATAAACACCAAACTGCATTTCACCTCACAGCTATATCTCCAGCTTGAGAATCTGGCTGTAGTCAAAAGAGGAGGACAAATGAGCTTCCCTTAACTGATTCAAAATTTTGGAACATTTGCATTATATAAGAGTGGGAGTATATGTTCAAGTATAAATGCACACACATATATTCTTCTATTCTTTTACTTGTTTCAGCCATTTTACTGCGGCCATGCTCACCACCTTAAAGGTTTTTAGTCAAACAAATCGACCCTAGGACATAGTTTGTTAAAGCCTAGTACTTATTCGATCGGTGTCTTTTGCCGAACTGCTAAGTTACGGTGATGGAAACACACCAGCACCGGTTGTCAAACGGCGATGCAGGAGGAACAAACACAGACACAAAAACACACACATATAGATATATATACGATAGGATTCTTTCAGTTTCCCTCTACCAAATCCACTCACAAGGCATTGGTCGGCCCGTGGCTATAGTAGGAGATATCCAATGTGCCATGCAGTGGGACTGAACCCGGAACCATGTGGTTAGGAAGCAAGCTTCTTACCACACAGCTACATCCACGCCTATGTGTGTGTGCATGTGTGTATGTGTGCGTGCGTGTGTGTGTATGTGCGCGTGTGTGTATTTGTGTGTTTATGCATGTATCTATGTGTCTGTGTCTTGTCCTGTTACTATGGAAAATATCTACAGAAGCAGGCAGAATGGAGAACAATGCAAAGGTGAAAAGAAGAAGAGGTAATCACTGGAAAATGATCGAACTTACAGTAACTGATTAGATGGTCAGGTGTGGCAGGTATCACGCCCGGTTCAGTAGCAAACAGTAATGAACACTTTGTCTTAACCCTTTGAGCCTTGACCCCCCTGAACTTTATTTGACCATATACCTGTCTTCCTGATGCGCTCCACCGGTACAGCGGTGCTACGGTATAGAGAAAAATAAACCGGTGTTACGGGCTCAAAGTGTTAATCCACGAGTTGTTACAGAGGAAGCCAGCCTGATGATGGTCATTGTCCGCTGTTTTGGACTTGTGGATTCTTCGGGTTGTCGTTTCTTTCATCAACCTTTTTGAAGAGAGCATAGTATGCTTTGTAGGGAAGTTTTGCTGTAATTTCTTGTAGGGCGAGCGTAGGGGAGGCTTGGTATTTGCTAAGTGTACGTAATTAATTAGTGTTTAATAGGTTTAATCAGATAAGCCCTGTTCCCTCAAGCTTGTGGAAAATGGCATTTCAGACCATATGGTCCCAAGAGACACAGAGTATCTAAAACTACATTATCCAATATATCATTCTCATTTTTTTGAGGCAGTAGATGATTTGAGAAATATATAGTGCTATTCCTTGTTGATTCAGAGAACACATAAAGGTACCCTTCTTTATTTGACATGGCGGGTAGGAGCTGAAGTCACAACTAAGTGAAGCGGGGTTATGAAAGTTAAGTATTTTCGCTGTGGACACACACAAACATACAATCACATACGAATACATTTCGTCGGTTTGGGCGTATAAATGTCGAAAAGTTCGGTAGAGACATTTTTCTTCTTATCTTCATGTCACTTGAGAGACGCTAATGCCACGAAAGATTTGCTCCCTGGATCACAATTTGAGCATGTGGGAGTGTTGTCAAGCAACTTGGCTTGTTCATTTTTCTCCATTATGATTATTTTATCGCCATTGGATCTGTGTACAATAGAGATGGCAGAGTACTGAGACAGGGCTCATTAGACTACCGATGATGGTTTGCTTATGGTGTACATGTACAAAACCAGCCGCAATATCGGAAGGAATCCATTGCAGAAAAGTTGGAGCTTTGTGTACTGCTGCGAACGGCGTTTCTCTGGTTTTATTTCGGAATAATCTGCTAGAAACGTGCTTTGACGAGACATTTAAAGAGGTTAAGCGGTCATAATGGCCATACGACATGACTGTGACCAACCCAGTAATTCTAAACTACCAAACTATTGCTGGATAGTCGCTGGCCCTTTGATAAATATCGTTTTTTCCTTTTCGGTAATCCTCCAGTCACTTTATCCGGTTCACCCGGTGAGGGTGACAGAACAATCATGTAACAGGTTGTACTGGTTGACATGTTACAGCAGCGCTCTCGACACCACCCCCTAACACGCACGCATGCACAAACACACGCACGCATGCACAAACTCACGCACGCATGCACAAACACACGCACGTATGCACAAACACACGCACACACATATATACATAAGTTAATTGAGAGTCTATTAGAGCAGAATGCTACAAATGTGCACTTTATTTCGCTTTTAACAGAACTTATCGTAGCATTAATGTAGCATTGAAAGTTGTCCTTTTATAATTATATTGTGAAGAACAAGTAGCGAGACAAAGTAGAGGGCTGGTAGCAGAGGGGGTGAAGATGTTATATATCATTGTCTTAATGTAGTGAATGTAAATAATTTAAAGGAAACGAGAATTCCATTGAGAGATTGTTGTAAAGGGCAATGAATAATAATTTCAGTCTGGTCCTATATAAAAGGTGGTTGATTGTGCAATGAAGAAATTTTTTATAAAAAATTGCTATGTGATTAAGTTATAGAATTCCAGAAAGGCCAAAATTCTATAGACAAGAATATTTCCAAAAGTCTTCTTCAGTAGTTCGAGTCTGTTGCCATTCCTGTTGTCGATTTTTATTTGATTGTTCAGCTGGCGCTTGTACACTGTGGCTGATAATATTATTAAAACATAAACATATACACTTACGACAAAAGATTTCACATTTTGTAATATTCTCTACAGCTTAGTGATCCGAGCATTGAGATGGACGCGCATCGTAGAACATTATCAGCTGCGTGGTTTAGCGTTAATATTTAAAAAACGAAAATGGATTATGAAAAGTAGGGGCAAAAAAATAATTTTATCTTCAGATATTATTTTCTTGTAATGTATCGTAAAATGTTTAGGTAAAAGAAATGAAGATACCACAATGTGCAAGCGCTTTATGGTATATGCTTTTTATCTTGCATTAAATCTAAAAGTTGCATAATATAGATTGGTCTTTAGCAACTGAACTTCTTCAGCCAAAGGAGCTGTTTTCGAATGATGAGCATATTTCCAGGCCGGATCAGGATTAATTTCTACATTTGTTGTACTTCTTGAGAAAATGCTCCTTCATTTGGTGTGCAGTCAGTAGTAATTGCATAAATCTTACGCTATGTATCATTATATCGCTCAGATTGACCGTTTTCGTGAGGAATGTGCAATTTATTCCCAATTGTTTTTTTCTTTTAATTAACATTATATTTTAAAGACAAAATCTAAGATCTTCAGTCACTATGTATACAGCTGGATTGTTAGTAAAAAGAAATGATTGATTCGATCATCTAATTACTGGAGCATCATTGATATCTGAACATAGATACATAAATACATACCTTGAGTAATTATCGACAATAACCATTTGAAAACGACTCCTTTCGTTAGCCTCATAAATTTCATACACTGTTTCACGTATTAACTTTGTTCGGCAAAGCACGTTGATTGCTATAAGCACATTCTTTATAAAAGGCACACACTTTAGTTGCTTTATCTATGTTGAAAAGTACACTTTTGAATTTCACCGAATGATAAACCCGATGGAATTATCATTATATTCACGAAGTTGTTCATGAAATTACAGGGAAGAAAAATATTAAGAAACAAAACAAATTCTGGAAAAAGTATCAACAACATTCTTTATTTTGCAGAATAATACAATACATAAAAATAAATGATGACATTTTTTATTGCCAGAAGTTTATTCAGACAATCTCGATCGTTAGCGTACCAATTAATTACTTTTATTCCTTGAAGAACGCTTGTTGAAAATTAAAATAAAGTAGTTTGGTCTGATCATTTGTTTTGCAATTAACTAATGTCTCTACTTTCTGTCACTTTCAGTAATTGTTAGAACTTCCAATTCAATGCAAAAGTGTTTCAAGTTTAGTTCGTGGAAAGTAAGCTATAGGATGCTTCTTTTACAGCAATATAACAGAATGGGCATCACCAGAGGTATCTGTTTTCAAGTATAAATATTTCATATTCCTTACCAATTCTGTGTGTAGTCTTAAGGACACAGGATTTGAGACTATTCACTTTTTTTCTGATTTTGTAAAAAAGGTAATGGTAAACTGGTAAGCGTAACTTTACTTTATCTCAATAAAGTGGAATCCACCAATAATAATATATGCATTTTCTCATCAACATTTGAAATAACTTTCTTTATTAGGTAAAAGATAGTTCCTTAGTATTTCTAACCATTTGTAGATGGCTTTAGAGTTCCATAAGAAATGTTGTACCCTAGAAAGTAAATAGTTGTCATGTTCTATTCACACTCATCACACATTAAAGTAAGTTGGTAGTCTTTGATAGCTTTGTTAAACCTATTTAAACTTTGCTTATGTTCTTCCACACTTGTTCCACGTACAACAGCTTCATTTGTGTAAACAACAGTCACATTTAAATGATTAACAGTAATTATGTTATAAACTACTCTTTGCAAAGCAGCTACGGCATTCTACACATATAGTTTTCCATTACTTTCAAGCATTGTAAATAGATGATCATCAAAGTACAATGGTACTTGATATTCTCCAATGTTTTTTTTTTTAATCTTTTTGTCGATGCCTGTCCGAATAAATAACCTGAATATTGAGCAGCTTCCTTCTTCACAATTACGAAAATGTAAATATTCTGCTAACCGTAAGCGGATATTGGTGCACCATAGATGATATTGTATTCTGAAAACATCAATATGGATGAACAAACAAAACTGCAGATTACACTGTGTAACATGATTTTTGTCCTTGGGTAGCAACTGTTATTTCCTATTTGCTTAGTCCTAGAAAATATGAAAAATGGATAATATTTCCTTCAAACTTTGCTTTTGTAACATTTGTTCAAACCCCAAAGAACCCCAAGCAGCATATGGCTATGATATTCTCCAACTGCTCCTGCACATGATTAGAGAAGCACATATTGTTAGCCACCAAGGGACGTGCACAAGTGGTTAATATCAGGCAGCTGACAAGCAAATCTGTGGTACTGAGCAGAATATTTGCTATAACGATATTTCTGCTTCAGCAACTCAGTGCCGAATCTGTCTGAAATGCAATGGAAAATAAGTCAGTTTCAAAACATTGATGTCCAGGTCACAAAAGCAAAGTTTGAAAGGAATAGTAATCATTTCCTTTGATTTGTAGGTAAAAGCAAATAGGAAATAACACTTACTGACCGAAGACAAAAGATTTCTTTTACAACCTGAATAGTTCTAGTAGGACGATGAGGGCTGTTCGTTTTGCATGTATATCAAATACTTTTTTTTTGTTCTGTTCTGGCTGTTTAGCACCAGATCAATCTAGATTGCAAAAAACTTTCAATAAAATCTTTTCAAATCATGAACAAATCAACTGTTCGGATAGGATACTCCTAGTGCTACATTAGTCTGTGTTCTTACTTGGTCGTGTGGCTTGGTTCGAGATAGGCTACTCTGCTATTTCTAGGAAGTCAAGTAACCTCATATAAACACCTTTGTAGGTTCCATAAACTACACATAATAAGAGCAAGTGAAGAGTCATGGTTCTACCGGGTATTGAACCTTCGCTGTAGGTTCTATTCTCAGCTCGTTTACGAGATCCAAAATTACGACAACCGTTTCTTCCTGCCTCATACTAGTTACATCTTCCAACCTTACATCCTCCTATCTTATCACTATCACATTTACTTATCATACGACAGCTGCATCCTTCCATTTCACATCAGTCGCAACTTCCCACTAGCAGCACTCACATCCTATCACTTTACGACAATCATATCTTGCCTCCTTATGACTGTCGCATTTTTTCACTTTATGAATCAGATATACCTCCCTTTCCATAATCAGAAGCTCCGACCTTACAACAACGTCATCTTCTCACCTTACCAACTCACACCTTATCTCACATTCTACTAACTAAGGCAGTCACATATTCTCGCCTTACATCGGTCAGTATATTTACGACGCTTACATTTTTTCACATTACATCAGTCACGTCCTTTAACTTTACAATAAACACAGCCATGCACCAAACGCCAATCACGTTTCCACCATACGAAAATCAAATTCTTTCAATTTACGCACAGTGACATCTTTCCATCTTATGACACACATTCTCTCACATTATATCAGTCATTTCCTCTCACATTATGACAGTCATATACCTTCATCTTAAGGTAGGTACATATTTTCCATTTTACAGCAATAATATGTTGCAAATAAGAATATGACTGAATATTTTTAGGGGAAGCGGAAGAAAGATAGGAGGAAACACTCACAAAAAGAGAAATTGAGAGAGAAAGACGAATGAAAAACAGAGAAAGATATAGGCGTGAGAGGATATTGTATAAAAATAGTGCTTCTAAAGCAGAATCAAGGATGAACTGCAACGTGTTAAACTGCCCATTAAAGAACACACACACGTAAATACGTATTTGTAGGGAGATAAAAGTGGGAGATGACAAAGAGAGATAGAATGATTGTTCGTGTATATGTGTGATATGACAAGTATATGATATATATATATATATATATATATATATATATATATATATATATATATAAATAGAGAGAGAGAGAGATGGATGGATAGCTTGACAGAGACAGAGTTAGGAGTGAGTGTGAGAGAAAAAAAAGAGTTATATAGTAAATAACATGAGCCAACAGCAGTAAATTTCGACGAGATAAAAAAAAGAAAAAAGAAACATGCGATAGTTACCATGCTGGAAAGAATCACCAAATTACATTACTCAATACTTATTCATACTATCGATATATTACAGATATTACAATAAGTGGCGAAAAAGTCTTCAAAATAAATCTTCTGTGAAATATTATGTGACGGATTAATTTTCTCCATTTCTCGTTTACTCCGGAAGTTTATCATCAATTTTAGCGGCAAAGTTACAAGACCAGTTTCACCACCGAAAGAAGATTGATGGCACAATTAGCGTCGTATCTGACTTGTTGTGTCATTTTTCTAGCCATTTAAGTAGGAGATAGTTAATGTGAAATATTGGAAAACACAATCTTCAATACAACCGTTGAAATTTCTTTTGCATTTGTTCTTTTCTATGTGATCGGTCACACATATATTATAAAGAGGTAAATGATGTAAAACATGAAAGGTAGGGTGTAGGACATCAGCCCTGAATACATTACATATTTCCGATGTGAGATCACATATTTCGATCTGTGTTAATTCAGGATGAATGAAGGACATGTTTACATTCTATTCCTTGGTCCTGACAGATGTATAGTTAGATTAAAAGTTAGAAAGATTTTGGATATTTTCTATACGCTCAGTCTATTCCTAAGCACTACATTCAGTGCTAATTTTTTTTCTGCCTATCTACGCCTTGATTTCATTCAAATGAGGATATCTTAACATTGGCACATGGTTAAACATTGTAAAGGATGGTTATAGCAGATTAAATGGATACCAATGCATCCTTAATGTATGAAAACCAAAGCAAACATTTTAAAAAAGAGAAAAAAATAGTTCGCCGCTAGAATCTGAACTTTAAAAAATTAGATGGACGAAACTAAATACTGAAGAAGCGTGTAATCTAATGCTTTGTTGATTTCACCGCTCAAATGACTATAAGTTTCGCTCTCTTATAATGTCTTAGATTAAGGAACAAAATCAAGACGTATACTGAGGAGAGGAGAATTGCTTGAATGTACGCTGAGACGTATTTTACTACCATAGTGGAATGAAAAATAAAGTCGACCCTGACAGTATTTGAACCCAAAATGTAAAGTAACGAGACTATATGCCGACAGACCAATTCTCTACCCTCACCTTTTCCTTAATTCTATTTGGAATACTTGCAAATGGACTGATCACCGAAATTTCCTATACAGAAGAATCTTTACTCGATCGAATCATTCTCGGTATCTTATATATATTGACTTTCTATCGGATGGAATGAGGACATTTGTGATCGGAAAAACAACTTCCATAACGCTTGAATATTATACTGGATTTAGGCCGGTTCTCTATTGTCAGGTGAAAGCGAATGTCGCTCGTCAAGTCGATAACGTTACAGACAACCAAATGGCACCGATGGTTCTTATCTTTCAAAGAATAAAGCGTCTGAGGTCAAAGCATTTAATTCCAAGTAGGCTGCATAGCATGTTATGCTACTAATGCAAAGTGTAGTCTAACAGTATTTTATAGTGTGGCGTACTACTATACCACAAGGTATACCACTATACTAATCGTATAACATTGCGTAGTATAGTAGTACACCTTAGTGTAATATAATAGTATACCAAAGTATGAGTTAGTAGTATGCTGAAGTGTGTCACAGTAGTATACCATTGTGTGGTACAGTATGTACTCTATTGTAGCATAATAGTATGCCATAGAGTGTAATAGCAATGCATCATTAGCTTTGTACAGTAATGTACCAATAATCTGTTATCGTGGTACAGAACAGTGTGCTGTAAGTATAAATATAATAGTGCATTTACTGTATGTCACAGTGTGGAATAGTTCCACATTGCAAGTGGCAGTGGCAGTACTTCAAAATTGACGAGTGTTTTGTTGGCTTATATGCGATAGATAGACAATCTATCCATAAGAATTTTTTGTCTACTGTTAAAATGCTGGAATTAAACACCGACGTATTGAATTATGAAATCGCATTAAATAACCATATTACTCCATCGAAGTTTTAATAATAATAATAATAATAATAACACTAATAATAAAAATCCTTTCTTTATTGGCCACAAGGGTCTAACACAAAAACAATTAGGAACAATACAAAACAAGGGACGAGTGGAGTTTAAAACAGAAAAACGTGTAAACAATAAAAATAAAAACAGTTAACAAAAAAATTTTAAAAAGACAAAATTCCCCAATAGGGTGGGGTTTCGCCAAGGGACAATCAAAGTACTCCACACATCCTGGTCACCCCGACTACCAAGAGCACGCCAGGTAGGCACCCCTCTTCTCCTCGACTGTTCCGGCTTATAGACGAATATTCAGAGTAGGCCCATTCACACGAACCATTTTCGCAGCATTCACCCACCTTTCAAAAAACTGGGAAGTGGGCAGTACTTCCCTCTCTACCGTCATTTTCCTTTTTAAGTAGAACTTGTAAAAGTCAATGAGGGCTAGGCCAAAGAGGAAAGTGTCTGTCTTCAGTCCTTTCGTTACCTCTTTCGCTGTAGCCACCAGGCAGGGGAAAACTGCCTTTCCCTCCCGGTGAAAAGAAGACGGCGGGGTGGTCAGAATGGACTTGGCTGATAATCAGATCCATCCTACACGAGACAACAGGTGTTTGACAAAGCTCCACAGGTCAGTAATGCATGGACACTGAACGGGTGCAAGCAGGACTGTTTCATCGCCCGGCGCACATCTCGGACAAGTCCGTCTGACACTACTTCTTTCCATATCTGTAAAGCTTGTCTCGAACCGGCAGAGCTCCGCGGTAGCACTGCCAGGCCAAGGGTTTCTGACAGTCATGCGGTAGCAGGTGACGGAAGTGATGTACGCATTCGCCACCTCCACCTGACCCTTCAGGAATAGCTTCTTCTCTGCCCATTTCTGGGTGAATTGGCTACCCTACTCGTCACCTCCCCCAGTTCTTGTCCACCTGGAGGTCTGGATCAAACTAGATCCCGAGCAATTTATATGTTCCACCATGTTGTATATTGGATTAAAGTTCTAACTGAGTTTATTTGGTGTTGAATATAGGCCCGCTAAGGCTAACCATACACAGGAATGACACGCCAGGTTCCTAGTGTTACTATTAACAAACTGAAACAATGTTTAAACGAAAAAAACGGCACCAAACGGGTGTAAATTAAAGCTTTAAACAAGACTTACTTTCGGACGTTCGAAAGTACGTCTGTCGTGTTCAGTAGTAAATTTAATTATAATAATGCTAATAATAATAATAATAATAATAATAATGATAATAATAATAATAATAATAATAATAATAATAATAATAATAATAATCATAGTAACAGCAGTTTCAATTTTTGGACACCTTAGTGTCGTGACTGTTTACAGCAGCACAACAGACCGAGTGAGAGAGGAGGGGAAGAGAGAGAAATAGAGGACGAAGAGGAAGAAGGAAAGACTCATCGATATTCCAACGTGGGGACAAATTTGTATATAGAAATACAAGTTTGACAGAGCATAGGTAGTGTGTATATATCTATGAACAACATCTCGAAGTTTTCACAAAGCTATAGGAATCTATCTACAAAGCATCATAACGTATTTAAGATATAGTAAACTATCTATGAATGAAACATCACATCGTAGCTAACGTACAGAAATCTATAAACGTCTTTAAAGTTTTAGCAATCACAGGAAATGATATTTCAGAGTTTGAAATAACAGTTATGGGCTTACACATTTTTGTGACTGTTTATAGCAGCACGGCCAATAACAGTTTCAAATTTTGACACATGGCCAGCAATTTCGGGGGATTGCATCAAACCCAGTGCTCAACAGGTACTTATTTTCATCGATACCGAATGGATGAAAGGCAAAGTTAACCTCTGCAGCATTTGAACTCAGAACATAAAGACAGACGAAATGCTGCTGCTGCTGCTGCTGCTAATAATAATAATAATAATAATAATAATAATAATAATAATAATAATAATAATAATAATAATAATAATGATGATGCTGATGATGATGATGATAATAATAATAATGATGATAATAATAATAATAACAATAATAATAATAATAATAATAATAATAATAATTATTATTATTATTTCTTTATTGCCCACAAGGGGCTAAACATAGAGGGGACAAACAAGGACAGACAAACGGATTAAGTCGATTACATCGACCCCAGTGCGTAACTGGTACTTATTTAATCGACTCCGAAAGGATGAAAGGCAAAGTCGACCTCGGCGGAATTTGAACTCAGAACGTAACGGCAGACGATATACCGCTAAGCATTTCGCCCGTCGTGCTAACGATTCTGCCAGCTCGGACTACTGCTAAGAGATTCTATAGAGTCCCTTCAGAGTTTCTATAGCCAAGTGAAGAGTAGTTGTGCGGTTAAGAAGCAGTTTTGAAAGCACGTGAAAATGTCTCTATATCATAAAAGAGCAGTGAAAACAGAATCGTAGAAGCAATAAGTTTTGTTTCTAGCATAATCGATCACGTGACGTTGGCCATGCGTTTTGTTGATTTCTTTAATGACATCAGGTGTTTCATGTTAAGATAAAGCAGCTAAACAGAAATAATAACGGTGGGGGTCTTTGGCCTTTATCTTAAAGAGGTCATCAAAGCTAAAAATGATTCATAATCGGCCTTGATATCAAGTTCTACTGATAACTTCTACTCTGTTGTATTTAAATAATTAAACATGTTTATGTTAAGTACAGGATTCTTTTGTACGGTTATGAGGACCAGGATGGGTAAGGCCTCGTGTAATAGACGTAGTCAGTAACCTAATTAAACATCAACATCCGGGTTCTGGATGTCTTCGGTGGAAGCCACTTTTTTGAAAGCATTTGGACAAGGTTTCGATCTGTGACCCTAGTAGTATTTGAACCCAGAATGTAAAGTGAAGAGACTACATGCTCTCTTTTCTGCCTTCTCTGCCTCCTTGATACTATTTAAAATACTTGCAAAAGAAATTCTATTACGAATGGCCACAGAAAGAGTTCCTCCAGTGAAGACTATATTCGATTGAATCAATTCGATTCAATTGATTTCGTCCCTTTCTTCTAGCAGATTGGAGGTATCACATTTTGCATAAAAATACATTTTTGCTGATTACAATTTACATTTTTATTTTGAAATTTAATCATTAATATTATACTTCACAATAAATCTAACATTTTCTCATTCCGCCCTTCAGATATAAAAACGTTGCTAGTCCTTAATGTAGATTCATAACTGAAGAATGACTTTGTCCAAGTTTAATAATTCCCTTCCTCTAAATAAACATCAAAATTATACATGCTTTGCAAACACAGACCACTTTTCGTTTCATTGAATTCAATGGTTTAACTTTGTCATCTTGCTCTTTAATACTGTTTACTTTTTAAGAGACCGAACAGTGAAAATGAAAGTGAATTCTAAGTCTGAGATGCATACAATGTAAGCTGTGACATGTAGAAAAAAAGAACGCAGGTTTCCAAGTGATCAAATTTTGTGAATTTTGTCGCATTGCTTTCCCAAATGTTCGATTCTTAGGCGTTTAAGACATACACATTATGAATTATGGAACTCTAGAGAAACTGCGGGTGTTAAATGTGTTCTGATATATCATTCTAGAGAGGTAACGTACAGAATTTATTACTTTTGGGACCCTATGGAGATTATTGGGGCCATGTGTGTTCTCAAATGTTCCATTCTTGACAGTTTAAGATATGCAATTTATGTTTTACGCTCATAACTACTTTCATTATGTTCATAAATTATGAAGTCGGACGGTTTAAATAAATTTCAACAATGAAGCCGAGAGAGAGAGAGAGAGAGAGAGAGAGAGAGAGAGAGAGAGAGAGAGAGAGAGAGAAAGAGAGAAAGAGAGAGTGAGAGACTACATTCGACACATCTTTCAAGATGTCCCATTCTTGCGACATCTAACTATTATTTGTAGGCGTATATATCCTCATCGTCGTTGCCGTCGGCACATCTCTTGAATTCGAGGATTGAGTTCTTCTACTGGACGAATATTCGGACCATTAATGGTGGTGGCGAATGTGTCTAACGAGGCCAATTGTCGCGCAGAACATACGATTGCATTTGCCATATGAGAATGTCGGAATCAGTCGTAGATGCTATGTCGTTGTCTTTCTTCCTCTTTTCATATTATTTCTCTTTCAAACATTATTACGTTATTGTTTATGTTTTTTTTTCAGTAGTCGGAACAGTTGGTTACAGTCAGGGAGTCGAAGTTGAATTGACTACTACGTAGAGTGATAGCCGATTCCAATCGGTAAGTTTACTGTGATAGCTGCATGCTTCTCCAAATCCACATTCTATATGCATATATATATATGGAGAGAGAGCGAGAGAGCGAGAGAGAGAGAGAGAGAGAGAGAGAGAAAGAGAGAGAGAGAGAGAGAGAGAGAGAGAGAGAGAGAGAGAGAGAGACGGTAATAGACAGACATATAAACAGGTAGATATATATATATATATATATATATATATATATATATTCATACTGGTACTCTATCGGTTACGACAAGGGTTCCAGTTGATGCCACCAACGAAACAGATCGCTCTTGAAATTAACGTGTATGTGGCTGAGTACTCCCCATACACGCGTACCCTTAACATAGTTCTCTGGCAAATTCAGCGTGACACAGAACGTGAAAAGGCTGGTGCTTTGACACAGATGTACTACTCATTTTCGCCAACTGAGTTGACTGGAGCAACGTGAAATAAAGTGTCTTGCTCAAGGACACAACTCTTCGCTGGGAATCGAACTCGCGACCTTACGTGCGTGAGCCAAATAGCCACTAAGCCACTCGTATTCACTTACATACATAAATATACACACACAAACGCACGAAACGACTTACTTCTGTGTAGTTACTGCTAATCAAATACTGCTTTCAAAGTATTGGTCTTCACAATTCAACAGAAAATAGCACCCGCCAAATGGCTGCAAATGGATTCAAGTCAGTACAACGCAGGAAATTTTAACCACAGCGTTTTACCTGCTCTTATCTGAGCGGTTTTAAAATTTCCGATGTCTCTCGTGGTCACCAGATAAAATAAATAACTTTCAATTATCAATTCCCCCCAGTTGTTCCTACATAATCAACAACACTGTTGTTTCAAAGCGATTTTTTATTGTTTAGCGACCATTCTTTACATCTCAGTCATCCTTCGGCTCTTCTATCAAAGTGCTACCGTTACCACACTACTGTGTTTATGCTTTCTATTTAATCTTTATAGTTGCACTTACTCTTAGCTTGATCATTTTCGTCCTTCTATTAATAACTCTTTCCAGTGCTTTTCATTTCTATAGAATTCCTGCGTCTTTTTCGCTTCGATGATTCTACGACAGTTTATATGCATGACGAAATTTCGTAGTTTCTTGTATCCGCTGTTTTAGTTCGCACACCTCGTAATCTCTAATCATATTTCACGGTTCTATAGTAGGTGTGATGAAGGGCATCAGGTTGTAAAAATACTTTCCTATTAATTCACTATAACCCCCTTCCCCATTCACTAAATTCCACGTCTTTGCCAGGAAGAAGAACAGAAGGAAAAACGTTCCGTTCAGATAAATCAAATGATAAATCCATACGTATATTTATTCTAGTTACAAACAGATCCATAAACACATTCGCATACTTATTTGCATATATATATATATATATATATATATATATATATATATATATATATATATATATATATATATATATATATATAGATGTGTGTGTGTGTGTGTGTGTTGTGTGTGTGTGTGTGTATGCATATATATATATATATATATATATATATATATATATATATATATATACATGTACATATATATAGGCATATACATATAGATATATATACATATATATGTGCATATAGTGTATATATGCGTTCGTTGTGTGTTTGAATATATGCATATGTGTGTGTGAATGTATATATATATATATATATATGTATGTATGCATATATAAACATGCATATATATATATATATATATATATATATATATATTTATGTACATATAGTTATATGTAGTTTTACATATACGCACATACACGCATACACACACGCACGCAGACACACACACACACACACACACAAACACACACACAAACACACACATATATATGTAAGTCAATTATCGGCTAAACAGACATACACACACATAAGTATTTAAATCTGCACATTTGTGCACTTGTAGGAGAGCATGCAAAATAAAAAAAAATATTTCAACTACTGGAGCAGAATACATCTCCAAAAGCCTATAAAGGCATTCGGTGGTATGTGTATTGTCATGAATAGAATTCCCCAAAATAGGTGCGGAACATTAGGTGAAGATCAAGAAAATGGAATTCAAGAATAACATGAGACACACAAGTGGTTATCTATAACACAATTGTTAATATATACATACATTCATAATACATACACACACACACACACACACACACACACACACACACACACACACACACACACACACACGCACACACACACACCTATATATGTTGTTTTGCAAACAATTTGCCCATGCAAGTGCTACCAGTCGAGAACTCCGCATACCGAAAGCCAGCAAGTGTATGGGGTCATCAGGAGAGAATGCGCGGCGTTTCGGGGCCTACCTCTCGACGGCACCAATGCGCAGCCCCCCCCCCCCATCACTGATATGCTAGATCAACTTGTTATTGAATAGAGCTCAATATTCCTCTAGCCATCGCTCATCGTTTCTTTTCAACCAAATCCAATGACTAGACTTTTCCACTGTAGTTTGGATATCGGTCATGGTAATATTTTTACTTTACGATGAGTTAGGCCTAACGATAACAACAGTCGTCTCACACTCTACATCCAACTGCGATTGGAATATGCTCCGCTTTCTAACCTGCGTCTTCACATTTCACGAAGAGATTTCCATAGCAGTCAATCTTTCGAGCCCGATGATGAAAATAACACTGACATCTCATTTTATATTTACCAAAATTACATAAGAATATCTTGAAATACTAAAGAGTAAATTTATTCAATAAAATCGCCATTGGCTTCAACCACACCCTCCAGATGACTTCGGAATCTCCTGCAACTCTTCTGGATGATCTTATATAAGTTGGTGAATGCTGCTATAATCCTTGCCTTCAGTTCATTTTTGGTTTTACAAGAAGTTTTGTTGGTCTCTCGCTCAACTACGCCCCACACATAATAATCGAGGGGATTGCAGTCTGGGGAGTTCAGTGGCCAGATGTTAGGGGTGATGTCGTCGCATAAATTATCTGACAGCCATGACTGGGTTCTCCTGCTCGTGTGGTATGGTGCAGAGTCCTGTTGTCAGACATAGGATCTTCTAGCAGCCACCCTCTTGAGCCAGGCCAGCATTAACTCCTCCAGGCATTTGATGTAAACTTCCCTGTTGAGTTTGAGGCCGTATGGAAAGATGAATGGAGGCATAATGTTGCCATCACTAGTGATCACTCCAAACACCATGATTTTGACTGGATGTTTCATTTTTTTTTTTTTACTCTTGGTACATGTTTTGCAGACACCCTCACAAGGCTTCGGTCGGCCCAAGGCTGTAGTAGACGGTGTCACGCATCATGGGTGAATCCGAACCATCTGAGTGAGAAGCAAACTTCTCACCACACAGCCATGCTTATTATCATTTATTTTATTGTTCAATACTGGCTTGGCATTCACTTTTCACAATTGTAATCAAATCGTCTGCTTCACATTTCGTCCAATTTTTTAATTTGTCTTTGATTTGTCTTATCTCATTTTGTGTCAATCAAGTTTTGCAAGCTCTTCTCCGTTTTTTTTTTTTTTTCAAAACAGTTTTATATTTTTTCTTTCGGTTTCGTTTCATTTCTTAAAAATATTAAAGGAAAGGGCTGCGTGAATGTGTGTCCTAAACGGGCAAAGAACAAAATATACCTCTTTTTCTTAAGGGTAATTATTATACTTATTTTCATTATAAATCAGTACAAAATCTATAATCATTGTAAGTCTCTCGCACAATAAAATTTACAATATCATTTTCAAAAATATACACTTTCCTGTATCTCTGGCGTGAGCATAAATTCATTTGAGATGCCCACATATGGCTTGCAAACGAATGTACAAATGGCGAAAAATCGGTGCACCTCCTCTATCCAGAACTAGTTAAAACAACACATTCTTTCGTGTGCTATATGGAGCACTAACATCTACCTCTCTTATAATGAAGGAAAGTCAGAAAAAAAACCTCTCATCGCTGTATAAATATTCCGTTTGGGACTTGAATTCGTTGGAATGAGATTCATTGAAGCGTGCTTCCAAATGTCAGAATATATCTCCGTAGCAAGTGGGATATTAAAGGGTTTGATGAGTATAAGATCAAGTTGTGGGGCGCAATACTTGAGTGTAAACATTTCCGCCCTTAGCATATGTATATGCAGAGTGAGGGGCAGGTGTAGACGAGAGAGTTTTGTAACACCCTCATCCTGTTTACAAGTTAGGTAATCTTATCTGTATGGGCTATAGTATTGTAGGTTCGTGGGGGCCGGCATATTAAAGAACAGACCCAACGTTTCCTCTTTGTGTCGTCAAAGGACACTAAAAGAGGTTGAGATAGGATTTGCTCTCCGACTTCTCACTAGTAACGACTACCCCAAACACTGACGGGTCGGAGGATTGTAACCTGTATGGTGTGCAAAGTTGTCATCAGCTAGGAAGAAAGAATTACTAACAAATGGTGGAATGGTGGATGCAGCGTGCGCCGTTACAGTGCATGCTCACACATTACTACTACTACTACTACTACTACTACTACTACTACTACTACTACTACTACTACCACCACCACCACCACCACCACCACCACCACCACAGCTGCTGCTGCTGCTATTACTGTAGCAGATTTTAGTATTAACCTCCTTCATCTGAAGTTCTCTTTTCATATTTTTACCTTCAGTGTCAACATTTCAGCTGTTTTCATTTTCGTTAACAGCTAAGCACTTCCATGGGTGGCTCTCTTTTAATTCACTGATTTCAATATTTAAATTTAATCAAAGTTTTCAAATTTTAATTACTCTCCCACTTTCTTACAGTAACGTTGATATATTTGTTTTATCCGATAATAATTTCTATATAATTGCTGAATTTCTGAATCTATTGTTCATAATAGGTTCTCAAATTGGGTATTGCTTATTGGGAGCAGTCTTCTTTTTTTTTTGTAATGATTTATTTAGAGTTGATAGTTTATAATTTGTTATAGCATGGTGCCCGGTTTATGCAGTATTGGGTGAGTCATGTCCACTATACAGATCAGTTGTTCTCAACCAGGGTCCATATGGTCCCCAGGAGGTCTACATGAAATTTTTAAAGTCCACGCAACAAAATAGTAAATTGAGGATCCAAAGTAGCATTTTAAGGGGGCCTGAGAAAAAGAAATTCTGTTTCAGATGTATGTATTGATATGTATTGCAAGAAACAGCTAGGTTTCTTTCTCTAAAATTTTACATAATTCAACCTACTCAAGTAAGTGTGTGATAAAGCAAAACAGGAATTTAAAAGCTTCCATAAAACTAGTTATTAAACATCGAATTGCTGGTGGGGGTCACCAGAAGGAAATAATAATCGGAGATGTCAATAGATAAAAAATTGTTGAGATCATCTTACTGCCTTCTTTTGGTTAGAAGACAAGCAATTAGCCCCTGTCTGGATAATATTGAAATGACTCATGGCTTTCTACTTCAGTCCATACTTCATTAGCTTCTTCAAAGTTCACCTAAATGAAAATTTAAAAGTGAAGCGGATGAGATGATCTCGAGCTAAATTTGCTGAAAGATTGGTGAAACTCTTTTGAATGTTTCGAGTGAATGGACCTACTCTCAGCATATGTCTATAAGCAGGAGAACGCAGTTGGGAGAAGGCACTTTCTCTTAAAAGGGGGTGTAATTCGGGATTTTTGGGTTTCCCAGCTTAAATCCAAGTAGCTACTTCGTACTAAGAAATTACATTTAATTTTCTCCTATACCGTTCCTTATGAATAATTAATTCTATGCAAATCTCATAATTTTTCTCATTTATTTTTGTAACGAGTCCTTATGGGCCAAGCAAAGAAACGGTTACCATTATTACTATTATAATTTATAATAGTGAGGATAGAGGTGACAGTAAAAGCATTAGTAGTGATGGTGGTGGTGGTGGTGTTGTTGTTGGTGGTGGTGTTGGTGGTGTTGTTGTTGGTGGTGGTGATGGTGATGGTGATGGTTGTGACTTTCTTAGACGGCCCACCAAAACAATTATTGGTTGTTGAAAGTAGGCGTTACCTAGATTAGTTTACCAATGAAAAAAAAAGGATGTCCCAATTTCGTCTCTACACCAGCCAGTGTGTGGGAATGAGAAATCAGTCTCCTAGTACCCCAACACTTCACCCGCAAGCATAGCTACCAATATCACTTATCTAGAGGAACCGTTACTTCAAAGACACGGTGACCTAGTTTCCACAATACATTATGCTACACAATTATACAAACATACACATAAACACACACAATTGTGTGTGTGTGTGTGTGCACGCGCGTGTGTGAGTGTGTGTGTGTATGTGTGTGTATGCATATTAGTGTATATATGGGCATATACATATACATACACACAAATGGATATAGTTGTTCCACAAAATATGATGATAGATGCACACAGATATATCGATGTGTATGTATGTATATAAAGTTGTTGTATATGTATGAGTGAGTGTGTATGTATACACACACACACACACACACACACACACACACACACACACACACACACACACACACGCATATATATATATATATACATTATTATTGGTTTTGTCTTAATAACTGATGAAATGCCGGAGCAGACTTCAGCCCCGGTATCCGAAACTCTGAGTTTTATTGTGACAACCAACTAATTGTCACATATTATGTATGTATGTATGTATGTATGTATGCATGTATGTATATATATATATATATATATATATATATATATATATATATGTACACACATATATATATATATATATATGTATTTACATACATACATGCATACATACATACATACATATATATATATATATATATATATATATATATATATATATATATATATATAGATATAGATATATATATATATATATATATATATGTGTATATATATATATATATATATATATATATATATATACATACATGCATACATGCATACATACATATGTGTGTGTGCGTGTATTAAATTCATTGTTTCAGAGCCAGGTATACAGTACTTTTTCTGCCACCTGTTAACGACAGTGGACACACACACACACACACACACACACACACACACACACACACACACACATACACACACACATACACACACAAACGACCCCTACACACACACAATCTCTACCTCTAACTGCCCAAAAATATCGTCAAGGTGCTACCTTCCTATGCGACATGACGTTGTCGCAAAAATAATACACAATGCCTTTCGGAAAAAGACTTTTCTGGAATAAATATAGAGAATCCCCTGTTATTGAATACGTACACAAATGCCATTAAAACATCTCTCAAGAGTAAGCATAACAGGCCAGATACTCTTTGAGACATACAAGAAAGGTCAGCTGTCCTGCTAATGTTAATAACTCTCTGTAAATCAATGAGAAAGTAGACAACTATGGACAACTGCTTCGAAACCTCTAGCATCTATATAGTTAGGCATTTACTTACAAAACCAACTGCTCCAATTATTATTGGAGCAGTTGGTTTTGTAAGTAAATGCCTAACTATCAGTCTGACAGAAAAAGAAATAAACCAACTAATTCGCACATTACAAATACAATCTGTAAGCGGAACAGTAAAAGTATGCAAGGCTTTTCTCATTGTTTTTGTTATATACTTTCCAAAGATAGAATTTTGTTCCTTTATTAGAAACAAGATCCTTCTTTAGTAGGAGAATTTAAATGATAAAAATACAGAGGAGACATGCTCACGTATATATACACATACATACATATATGCATCCATACATACATCTTATACATAAATGGCAATTTCTCTTGGACGATCTGTCTGTTACCAACTTGGTGCCTACACCAGTGAACGACCCAATCTTGACGAAACTTTACATACATGTTAAATTAGCATCCAGTTCAATTATAGGCTGATTGGATTTCAATAAAAATCTATAATGGGCTCTCTAAGAGGGGTTGGGCTATCATTTGATAAAATGGGAAAGAGTGCAAAGAGTGTTAGTATGAGGGAAATGTGGTGGCATAGTGAGTGTGGCTAATATCATGAAACTGAAGAACAGTGTTGTGTAAGAGACAAATGTGGAGCGGCATTGGGGTGTAACATTAATACAGCTGTCATTCAGGGATATACACGCGAGACTACATACATACTTTCGATAATACATAGATACATGTATACACACACACACACACTACACACACATGCACATACACATACCTAACTTTTAAAACACCGAAGAATGGAAAAAAGGTGAGTGTGAGGAATATGTAGCTTTAAAGAGAGAGGGGTTTGGTGGCTTTTTGCTGTCCATCGCAAAGAAACACTCACACACAGACACACACACATACATATATATGCATACATACATATCTACACATGTCTACTGTACGCCATTTTAAAATCATGACCACTTGTGTGTAAATTTTGAAATGTGTGTGTGTGGAGGGTCAAAGATGGGAACAAAAACAGGACAGTGGAGACATACAAGGAAACCGAACGAAAATATACATGGAGGATCGTTAGACCAGATTGAGAGGAAAACAGTGAACGCTGGGAGAAATATTTTCTTTGAAAAGACAAAAGATATAAGAGAGAGATATATACAATTATCTATGTACACTTATATACGCACACGCATGCATAGGTACTGCGCCGGGCACGCTGCTTAGCGGCATTTCGTCTATCTTTACGTTTTGAGTTCAAATTTCGCCTAGATTGAGCCCCTGTGGGCGAGGTAACCGACTTACCCTCTGCTCCTAAAATTGCTAGCCTTGTACCAAAATTTAAAACCATTATTATTATTATTATTATTATTATTATTATTATTATTATTATTATTATTATTATTATTATCAATCTCCCATTCTCACATAAAATTGAGTATGTTCACATTTGGAGTGGGATAAGCTTCTCCATGCTTAAAATGCATGAGAAGCCGTACTTCCTGACGACACCACACACACACACACGCGCGCGCACGCGCGCACATACACTCATACGTTTAGCAAAAGATAAAAAATTGCAAGATTTATGTAGGCTATTTGTCTGCAACGCTGAAAATGGAGTCTCTTCTGCTTGTATCGTAATTGGGATAAGAGGTTCTGACGTTTCTGCCAATGTATTTTTTCTTTGGAAAGAGAGACGGAGAGAGAGAGAGAGAGAGAGAGAGAGAGAGAGAGAGAGAGAGAGAGAGAGAGAGAGAAAGAGAGAGAGAGAGAGAGAGATACTTATTCCTTCGTATTTAGTCTATGAGAGAATGGATGCAGTAGAGATTGCAATGGCATGTCAAAGAATTAGCGGCAGTACATACGTGGGAAAGATGTATTAGCAAAGTGATTGGAGAGTTGTAAGGAGAAGAATCTTGTTCGGTAGGAGGCATAGGCATAAGAGCGTCCAGGGTGGGTCGGATTTTAAATGTATATGCACGGTTATACTAAACATGTTGCTAAATAGTAGAGTACATTATAGAAATCTTGTTCTTATGCCAAGCGTATGTTAGTAAATTGTACCAAATTAGCATAACTATTCTAAATATGGTAATCATAAAGGATAGTAAATGTGGGCATTGACAATGGGCTTAATAAATTCTACGGCAGACTTCATTGCTATCTTCGATGCATTCACAAGCGCTGACATGGACACGGTGGGCAGCAGAGAATACGAGCAGGAGACGGCATGGTGATTGAAATATATATAGCGGCTGATTGATAAATTAGACAAAGAAAACACATAATTGCATGATCCTTGTCGTATGGGGTCGGGTAGCTTTAATATAGAAAAATTCTAGTTCAGAAGATTGTAGCTGGCAGCAATAAAATGATAGGATTCGATCAGTGCCAAAGGTATGATCAGAACTACTTATCTGAGGGAAATTAGCAATAACCGTACTGATTGATAAAATAATTACATGACTCACGTGCGTGCGTGCGTGTGTGTGTGTGAGATTGTGTGTGTGTGTTTGTTTGTGTGTGTGCAAATGTGTGTATGCGTGTGTGTAAACACATACTCACACACGTGCATACACACACCACATATATATCTGAAGCGTAGACACAAAAATATACATAGTTACAAAGAAAAGTTAAATTCTTTTTTTTTCAGGTAACTAATCAAAACTATGACGGAACGAAGAATTTTAATATAAAGTTAAAATGGTGGAAAATATATATTTTATGTTAAAAAAAAAAAAAAATCAACGGTACTGAATGAATTAATATGTGTGCATAGAGCTATGAAAACAGAAGAAACAGTGAAATTAAATGCATCAATTAGATATGCAGGAAAATAAGCATCAAC
>NC_142947.1:20272669-20280169 GCF_046866305.1 Octopus bimaculoides
TTTCTCTCAGGCTTAAATGAATGTATTCCTTCCTTTTCAGAAGGTTGTGCAATGTCGATAAGAATACACTTAATATTCTTCCTGTCCTTCGTAACAATATCAGGCATCTTGGCTTTCATTTCCTCGTCAATATGGACGAATGAATCCCGTTAGACCCATTTAAAAGGAATATAATCTACACATATCTCCTGAGGAATTAAACAAACATGTAAGCCCACACAAACACGAGCGAGCTCATGAATCTCATTAAAGGATATATAAATGCATTTACATTCGCTTATATATATATATATATATATATATATACACATAACAATGTTAATAATAATAATAATAATAATAATAATAATAATAATAATAATAATAATAATAATAATAATAATAATAATAATAATAATAACAATAATAATAATAATAATAACAATAATAATAATTGATGTAGGAAACGGAAGATAGATTTAGCACTAGTCTTTATTCACTACGACGATCGTTTCGACCAATCTTGCAACTATCCCTTATGGATAGGATATTGTGCATCTAATTACGTTGCATCAATCGGTGCAGTATATATATATATATATATATATATATATATATATATATATATATATATATATATATATATATATAAACAAATAGTAAATGAGTATATGCATATATACGTACAGGTATGTGCATACCGACATCCACCTGTATGTACAGGTGCATATCTGGGTACAGGACATTGCAAACAAACGTAGACGAGAACACACGAGCCACATAGAGAACATTCTACTTCATCAGCTACCCACGTTTTAACACCGGCGTTTCGACGAGCTTGGGCAGGACGCATCGTTAAAACGGCTCGTCCCATGGATCGCAGATTAAATTTGGATACGCAAATTAAATCTAGCCATGGAGGAATGTAGTGGCGGACAAAAACAAGACAGGAAAACAAACAGAAAAGGCTTTACGGCCAGACGAGAAAAATTATGTGTGTATGAACGCGATGAGGCAGGAACCCGAGAGAGACAAAGTGGTGCGTGCGTTGCTTGGCGAAAGCCAAGGAAGGAAAGGACTATTGACCGGAAGCATGTGACCATGCCGGTAGAGAGAGTGGTAGAGGGAGAAACAAAGGGAGGAAGTAGAAGAATAGGTGAGCAACAGGGGAAAAGAGAAAGAGAGGAAATACGAGGGGGAAAAAAGAGGTACGTAATAGTAACAGAGGAAGAACGAGAGAGGTAAAGCGAGATACGTAGTAGTAAAGAGGAAGAACGAGAGGGGGAACAAAGAAAGAGAAAGAGAAAGAGATAGAGTAGCGTCGGAGGATATGAGTTTATATATACCTATATATATATATATATATATATACATATATATATATATATATATATATATATATATATATATATATATATATATATATATATATATATATATATATATATATATATATATATATATATATATATATATATATATATATATATATATATATATATATATATATATATATATATATATATATATATATATATATATATATATATATATATATATATATATATATATATATATATATATATATATATATATATATATATATATATATATATATATATATATATATATATATATATATATATATATATATATATATATATATATATATATATATATATATATATATATATATATATATATATATATATATATATATAGTGAAGGTGCACGGCGCAGTGGTTAGAGCGTCGAGCTTACGATCGCGAGGTTGTGAGTTCGAATCCTGGACCTGGCTGCGTGTTGTGTTCTTGAGCAAGACACTTTATTTCACGTTGGTCCAGTTCACTCAGCTGTAGAAATGAGTTGCGATGTCACTGGTGCCAAGCTGTATCGGCCTTTGCCTTTCCATTGGATAACATCGGTGGCGTGGAGGAGGGAGGGCGGTATGCATGGGCAACTGCCAGTCTTCTATAAACAACATTGCCCAGACTTGTGCCTGGGAGGGTAACTTTCTAGGTGCAATCTCATGGTCAGTCATGACCGAAGGGGATCTCAGCATGACTTCGAAACGCCTGTGTTAGAATGGTGGCAGCTGATGAAGGAAAATGTTCTCTATGTGGCTTGTGTTTTTTCTGTACTCTGATTATTATTATTTTTTTGTCTACGTTTTGTTTGCAACGTCCTGTACCCAGATATGCACCTATATATACAGGTAGATGTAGGTATGCACATACTCATTTATTATTTGTTTTATATATATATATATATATATATATATATATATATACATGCATTGGATAATACAATTCTATATTTCTGAGATGAAGAATTTATATATTATATATTTACATTAGTCAGAGTGGTGTCCTTATTTCATTTGTTGTTTTCACTATGTTTCGGCTGCTGTCTGCTCGAAACCTCTTCAGGTGTATTGTATCGTCGTGACGTTTTTGCATCAGTTAATGCTTCTTTTCTGGGGTTTTTGTTTTTGTTTTGTGAATACACCTTAGTGCCTTACTTGAGATTGAACTGAGAACTTCTAGGTGTGTGCACTGCATTAACCAACGCCTTTAACCACTACGGTATGCCTCTGCAAGGCACTGCGTAGTGGATAAATGAAGGGAAAATGTCACTTTCTCTTTGTCAATATGTATATTTCTGCACGCGTCTACATGTTTGAGTGTGCGTATGTGTGTCTTCATCCTGCGCCAAAAGATGCTGTAGTCAAAACAAGCAAAATGTCCAGTCAGCCGTGTCATATCAAAATAATACATGGTCTACTGAACTGGTTGTTAAGGCGAATGTCATTGATTAATAACAATGTCATTTTGATTTTTTTAAATGCTTCTATTTCAAAATAAAATCTTGGCCATGCTATAAGAATACACAGATATACGAGTAATTTATAGACATAAATGTACATATAAAAATATAGAAATAATTTAAATCTATAATAGATATATATTATATACACATATAGGTTACAAATGTACTTAAATATCTGTGAATAAATATAAATATACCCATACCAACCACATGGTTCCGAGTTCAGTGTCACTGCGTGGCACATTGGGCAAAGAGTCTTCTACTATAGCCTCGAGCCGACCAAAGCCTTGTGAGTGGATTTGGTAGACGGAAACTGAAAGAAGCCCGTCGTATATATGTATATGTATATGTATGTGTGTTTGTGTCTGTGTTTGTCATCCACCATCACTTAACAATCGATGCTGGTGTGTTTACGTCCCCGTAATTTAGCGATTCGGCAAAAAAGACTGATAGAATAAGTACTAGGGGTACAAAGAATAACTCCTGGGGTCGATTTGATCGACTAAAGGCGACGCTCCACATGTGGCTCATTGGCAATATTTTCCCTTCGTCTTCCTTTTCTCTTGGACTTTCCTCCGTCTCCTGTTTTTGAAGAAGAGCTTTGCTCGAAACATAAAAACTACCTTTCTTTCCTTCCCTGAGCGTGTGTTAATACTTTGCATGTACCACGTCCTCCCGTTGTTTTTTCTTGTTGTGCTTTTTGGGGGGGATTTACTACCTACCTACCTACATATATACATACATATATATTTACATACATATTTTTATATGAATTAGCTTGCGTTGGATTATGTCTTACGAATGAAAGGGGTGTGCTCAATATATGTTGAAGAGAGCATAGATTTTTCTCTTTAGTATTGGAACGGTTTTACGCCACAGCATCCATCAAGGTAAAAACTGCTATTCCCACCTAAAGATCGCAATGGTTAGAGACGAGAGCCGCGAGACGAATTCTCAGTTTCAGTTTCCACACACACACACACACACACACACACACACACACACACACACATATATATATGCATACACACACGCACACATACACACGCACACATATATATGCATGTATGTGATGTATGTGCATACCCATACATCTTTGCGCATGCACAGACACACACATACATATATATTTATGTATATATATATATATATATGTATGTATGTATGTATGTATATACATACATACATATATATATATATATATATATATATATATATATATATATATACATATATATCTTGAATATATGCAAATAAAATTCGTATGAATGTTTCATGACATAATTGGATAGGCAGCGGTGTGACTGTGTGACACCTTGGAAAGTGTGTTCTATAGCCTCGGGCTGGCCAAAGCATTTGAGTGTATATTTAGTAAGCAGAAACCATTTAGGCCATGGAAATTCTATATGAGTATCCATAGCAAAATAAAACTAAAGTTATTCCTACCACTGAATTCAAGAGAGACCCTCTTGATTGTGACTAAGATGAGGGAATCGACATATAATCTTAAATGTTAAATTTTCTATTTAAATTTTAAATCTCCCGGATGAAAACAGCTCATTTTGTCTTGATGTAATAAGTAAGGTTATTAATAAAAAACGAGCCTGAAACAGCTGTGTTGAACCTCAATCCATTTGTATTCTTACTTATTTTTCACAATAACTGGAATCTTCCCTGCGGTGGTTAAGGAACTGAGAGCAGACCGTGAAACTGCATGCCGGAGTACGTCTGCATGTGATCTTCCATATACATGTATACTTATATTGATGAGTGTATTGATCTCGTCTTATGCATGCATACGTAAAGAATGTGACAAGTCTCTATGTATATATAAATATATGATTGGGTGTCTATATATATATAGCTGATACACGGATATGCCATTCTCGAACCTAAATTGGTGTCATTATTAAAATACCTAGGTTCAAGTAGATCTTGAAAATAATTAATAAATATGATGATGATGATAATAATAATAATAATAATAATAATAATAATAATAATAATAATAATAATAATAATAATGAGAAAAGAGACACCGGGGATGTTTAACATGTGAGAACGATAAATCACTGCTCCGAAATTTATCAAAAAACATCAGAAATAAAGACATCGCATGTAGCCAAAAAATAGCTGACAAAGGGTTGGACTATATCCGAGTAAGTAATACTCATTGAAATTTATTTCTATTTTTCCAAATATAATGATGTATTTTAACTTGATACCTCCACTACCCGCACAGCGATCGTAAACACACGTGTTTTTACTAAACATCAGACCATCTCCAAACCCAAACACCATGTACAAAAAAATTACAAACAGATTAAATAACACCGGTATTATTCCACCCAAGAATAACAACCGAGAAGTGCGTACTGTAAGCTTATTACGCAAAAAGTACGAAGATCTGAACGTGCAAAACAATCTGACAACAGAAATGAACGAACCGGTACCCTACGAAAACGATGACCGTCAAAATAAAGGGCCGGACGTTGTTCATCATGGCCCGCAAACAAAACCAAAACGGCATAAATGGACACGTGAGGAATACATTTCGATCCTACACTCTTATTTCACAGCAGTGCTCTACCCAAAAAACGACAACGCAACAACACATACATATAAAACATGGAAGAAAAATAATGTAAATAAAAACCTCGATAAAACAATGAACCCTAACAAACTAACTAACATAAGAAGATATATTCTAAAAGCAAAAAAAATATCAGAAATAGAAATAGAACAATTGAAAGGAAAAATACATCAGGAAAATCTAGATAGTAGTCACACAGCAATGCCAAATAATAATATAAACACTGAGATAGCAGAACACGAGGACAAACGTAACATTTCCGGCAAAAACGAAGTAAACAAAAAACAACAAACCCAGACCGTAGAGATGTATAATAGTGTACAAAAAGCACCAATCCAGAACACCACAGACAAACATATGAATGAAAAGGAAGGCAAAACAAATCTAAAGCCTGGGAATAACGAAGGGAAACCTAATAATTACGATACTATGAAAATGAGAATAACCAAAGAACTGAAGACCACAGATCTTAGAATGGACCACAGATTATATCTCCCAAAAATCAAAATAGACAATAATACAACATCAATAATAAATAGCATAAACCTGGCCGTCACGGAACTAACAACCACGGAAACAACAGGCATTATCACTGAGCTAAATGACATAATATATGCTGCAGCCACTGCAGCCACAAAAGAAGCAGGTTACTCACTCAAACCTATCCGAACAGGAGTTCTACCACCCAAACAGACCTTGTGGATAAATAACATCCAGAACAAAATTAAAAAAAAGAGAAAAGATTTATCGATTCTCAACGAAATTAGTAGACAATCAACACAACTAAGTAACAAGAAGAAAACAAAAATACTGTACAAATACAGCATTACAGAAAAAGACTTACCTGAGGCAAAAGAAAAACAAAAGCAAGACATCCTTGCCAAAGCACAAAGGATCCGCCGGTATGAGAAACGACAACGTTTCTTTGAACAAAACAAATCCAACCCCAAAAAACTCTACCAAGAACTGGGTAAAAATAAAATAGACATTACTGCAGCACCAACAGCAGAAGAACTGGAAGAATTCTGGAAACAAATATGGTCGGTGAAGCAACAACCCCAGAAAAGGACCATTAAAACAACGAACTTAGCACCTGAGCAACTCTGGGCCCCTATAAGAACTGAAGAGGTCACCCAGACACTGCAAAGACTAAGCAACTGGAAGGCACCTGGACACGACAAGATCCCCAATTTCTGGTTAAAACACCTGCCAGGAATACATAAAAAGCTGGCAGAAAGAATTTACAACATACTAGCAGAGCCAGAGACAATGCCTGAATGGCTCACGAAAGGGAAAACCATCTTAATCCCCAAATCCACGGAAACGGAGAAACCACAAAACTATAGACCTATAACCTGTCTCCCTACGATCTACAAAGCTTTTACTGCAATAATATCGCAAAGATTGAGTAAGCACCTGGAAAATAACAACCTGTTTCCAGAAGAGCAGAAGGGATGCTGCAAGGGCTCATACGGCTGTAAAGACCAATTATTGATCAATAAAGCCATAACTGAAGACAGCCGCAGAAAGAAGACAGGCCTCAGTATGGCCTGGGTGGACTACCAAAAGGCTTTCGACAGTGTTCCCCACACGTGGATTCTGGAAACACTAGCCATAAACAAGGTGTCACCAATTATTATAAAATACATAAGGCACTCAATGAACAAATGGCAGTCAGTGCTACAGCTCCAAACAAAAGAGGGACTTGTGAAAACGAAAGCCATCCCCATTAGAAGAGGAATATTCCAGGGAGACACGCTCTCTCCACTCCTGTTCTGCCTAGCACTCACACCTTTAACTGAATTGCTAAATAGAACTGGATGCGGTTACAAATGCTACGGAAAAACAGTCAGCCACCTTTTATATATGGATGACCTAAAATTATATGCTAAAAATGACAAAGAGCTAGAAACACTACTACAGACAGTATACGGCTTTACCAAGGAAATAGATATGAAATTCGGATTAGAAAAATGTGCCAAAGCAACCCTGAAAAGAGGAAAATTAGTTAAAAGTAGCAATATAACACTAGATAAAGCCAATGAAATAAGAGAACTAGACGAAAGCCAACCATATAAATATTTAGGAGTCAATGAACT
>NC_142947.1:20295169-20310169 GCF_046866305.1 Octopus bimaculoides
TATTTACGTAAATACATGCTGAAAAATGTTTTGACAAATTTACCTTTATTTTTACAATCATGTATAACAATATATATTGATTATCTAGTTCTATGCATATTCAGGAATTTTTATATAGGAGTGAAATTGCTGTGTGTTTAAATACAACGCTGAATGTAAGTCTTAAATATGTCCCATAGTTATACGTTTTTTATATATGCTCTCAGTTGTACGTATATACAATGCATGTACATATAACTTCTTTGGTCCTCGTAATAGCTTTTGCCCTCCCTATGTCTGTACTTGGATGATTTTATTGGGAATGATGAGGGCTTTGTCCTTTTTTTTTTACCACGGATGTCTCACTGTTTCCGTCAAAAGGACGGGACTGTAACTCTGGTCAACTTAGAAAAGAAAGCGATAACACATGTCATCCGGAGCTCTAACAGACGACCAACTTACTGCCCTAATTCTTGTTCTTCTCTCTCTATATATATATCTATATATATTTATCAGCCTTTGAAATCATGAAAGGTACTTTACTTTTGAACTACATTGCAGTTAAACTGAGAGCGCAAAAAGGTGAAACGGTAGCCTGGAGTCATTCCAGGCGAATGGAGGTGCTGCTGCCAATCCTTTGGGATATCTCTCAGTGCGTGTGGTTAAATATATATACATACATATATATATATATAAAATATATATATATATATATATATATATATATATATGTATATATATATGTATATATATATATATATATATATATATATATATACATATATACATACATACATATATATATAATTATATATTTACATATATACACGCATAAATATAATTGCATATAAATATTATATATATATATATAATTATTTAAATATATATATATATATATATATATATATATACATATATATAAATATGCATAGAGACATATATATATATATAGAGAGAGAGAGAATGAGATAGAAAGATAGATACATACATACATACATATATATATACATATATACGTGTACACACACATATATATATATATACATATACATAAATGTATACGCATATACATATATATACATATATGCATACACACTTTATACATATATGCATACATATATATATATATATATATATATATATATATATATATATATATATATATATATATATATATATATACATATATATGAATAAGACAGAAAGAATTTGTAACATGTATATATATATGCACACACACAATCTTGCATTTAGAATTTCCATTTTATGGATATCTTGACAGTCTGTGTGTATATATATAGACTTAGATTCTTCCCTTTTTGTCACTCTGCCTGTCTCATCTGTCCGTCTTTGTTTATCTGTCTGTGTTTATCTATCTCTCACTTCTATCTCACCTGACGTATGTCTGTCAGTGCGGCTCATTCTTTCATTGTGTTTGTTTTCATGAGTGTGCATATCTGTGTGATCTATGTGTGTGCATGCATATTCACGTGCTCGTGTGTGTATGTGTGTCTGGATGTGTGTGAGTATGAACGTTTATTGATGAAGCCTCGGTCGGTTGTATCAAACGTATCTATGGTGAATGACACTTGCGAATATGCCATTTAATGAATGTTACCCCGGAACCTCGTGGTTATGAAGCAGAATTCACAATTCATTATCGAACCATTTCTGCCTCTCATTAATGAAAAACGAAAACAAACAAACAACCAAAAAATATCTATTTACGGCAAGAGAAAACTAAAATTATAAGACAATTTACTGTTAATTTATGTTAACTAATATTGATTCAAAATTTTAGCACAAGGCCAGCAATTTCGGGGGAGGACGTAAGACGATAACATTGACCCTAATGTTCGAATGGTACTTATTTTATCGACCTCGAAAGTTGATTCCGTTAGAATTTGAACTGAGAAGTAAAGACGAACGAAATCCCACAAGCATTTTGTCTGGCGTGCTTACGTTTCTGTCAGCTGGTTGCCTTAATATTAATTAATATTGAATACGCGGCAAGATTCAGTTCATTACGTTGGAGAAGTGATATAATGCTAATTAGCTGTTTGCACCAGTACTACGCAGACCATTGATGGTAAAGTGAAATATAAATCAAGGGACCACTTTAAATTAATGATGCGGATCCACTTAGAAAGGGGCAATACATAATTTGTAAGGTAGTACTATTTACAACCAATTCATAATTGAATAATTTACAATTAGAAGTTACCGTAAACAAAATATTAGGATTTTCCTTATGAAGGTAGAAAGTGTCTGTAAGGTAGCACCAATAATGAATGAACAATTTATAGAAAGTATGGTGGGGTTAATAATAGGGCCACGATTTACAATTCGTAATGGAGGATTTCTAAGGTTTCAATTTGTACTAAAGGACGTGCATCCATCAATATGAATACAATTCACAGGTAATATGGTGGAATGATTTAGATTCACAGTAAACTTCTTGTCCGGCTCCACTAGTACCAGAAGAGTGCCGGATAACTGAATTTTCCGGATATCTGATTATCACTTTTAAATTCCCATAGCAGCTCACATGACTCGTCAAAACTCTTCACAAGCGCGAGCATAGCTGTGTGCTAAAGAAGTTTGCTTCCCAACCTTATGGTTCTGGGTTCAGTCCCATTGCGTGACACCTTGAGCAAGTGTCTTCTGCTATAGCTTTGTGAGTGGAGTTGGTAGTCAGAAACTGGAAGAAGCTCGTGCTATATATATATATATATATATATATATATACCACGGGCTTCTTCCAGTATATATATATATATACATACATATATATATATATATATATATATATATATATATATATATATATATATATATACATACATATATATATAATAAAAAGTTTAGAATGGTACAACAATGCACTATAGAACAAAAAATGGACTATATACCTGTTGTAATTTGGTTATCTATAGTCCAATGATATTTCGGAATTACAATTCCTTCTTCAGATCTTCTTAGCTGGAGTCTCTGCTATAAACTGTTTTCCAACGGTTTTCTTTCTTCGGAAGCGTCTCAGTAGAGATAAGAAGATCTGAAGAAGGAATTGTAATTCCGAATATCGTCGGACTATAGATAACCAAATTACAACAGTTATATAGTCCAGTTTTTGTTCTATAGTGCATTGTTGTACCATTGTAAACTTCTTATTCTTTACAAACAATATGCAATGCTTCAAGCGAACTACAATACACTCCTATATATATATATATATATATATATATATATATATATATGTATGCGTGCTGGGATGCTGAAAGTTGTGGACGGTCATATAGTGACCATTGGTTTCGCACCTTTAAAGCACTTAGCTTTATAGGCGTCTCCCTCGCCTATACTGCTAAGTAGGTGTTTGTGTCTTTGTGCCTGTGTTTTCCGCACCACAGCTTCTCAACTGCTGTTGGTGTGTTTATGTCCCCGCAACTTACCGGTTGCAAAAGAGACGGATACGATAAGTACCAGGCTTATCAAAAGAATTAATACTAAGGTCGATTCATTCGTCTACAGTTTCTTCAAGCCGGTGCTCTAAGCTTGACCGCCATCAAATGACTGAAATAGGTAAGAGATAAAAGATATACATCAATAATATTTCGAATATAGTGGAGGCGCAATGGCCCAGTGGTTAGGGCAGCGGACTCGCGGTCAAAGGATCGCGGTTTCGGTTCCCAGACCGGGCGTTGTGAGTGTTTATTGAGCGAAAACACCTAAGGCTCCACGAGGCTCCGGCAGGGGATGGTGGCGAACCCTGCTGTACTCTTTTACCACAACTTTCTCTCACCCTTACTTCCTGTTTCTGTTGTGCCTGTAATTTCCGGTTATTTGAGTGCCGGATAAGAGGAGGGTTCTATAATCTGTTGATAGTAATAATAAAGGACAGATTACAGTTAAGATACTATGGTGAACCTATAAGAACGGGACAATTTATCCATTTTAGATAACTGTAGAAACTTTCTTTTAATGGCAATTAACAAATTAGCAAAAATTTCTTGACTCTAATTAACAGCACATTTTAATTTATTTTTTCCTGGGTGCCGGTTGCTTAGGATTTACGGTTATTTACAGTGTCGTATAAGAGGGTGTGCAAATTCTATAACATGTTGGTAGTGATAATAAAGAACAGTTTACAGTTAAAATAGACGAAACAATTTATCCATTTTAGATACAGTAGAAACTTTCTTTCAATAGCAATTAATTAACAAATTAGCACAAAATTTCTTGACTCTAATTAACAGCACATTTTAATTTATTTCTTCCTGGGTAACGGTTGCTTGGGGTTTGAGCGCCGAATAAGAGCGGGGTGTGGCTCTATAATATGTTGATAATAATTACGAAGGACAGTTTGCAGTTAAGATAATATTGGGGAACCCATAAGAACGGAACAGTTTATGCATAGTAAGGTGGACAATTTCGAGTTAATAAGACAGAGCTAATAAATAACAAGTACCAGTCTGCCGTTTTTAAGGTAACACTTTAGTGTAAGTAATGTGGGACAAATAAAAATCTACTCTTTAAATAATGACACCAATAACTCAAGGCGGTTAAGGCTGTGAGCTGCACGAAACGTTAGCACGCCGAGCGAAATGCTCAGCGGTATTTCGTCTGTCTTAACGTTCTGAGTTCAAATTCCGTCAAGGTCGACTTTGGGGGTCGATAAATTAAGTACCAGTTACGCACTGGGGTCGATGTAATCGACTTAATCCGTTCGTCTGTTCTTGTTTGTTCCCTCTATGTTTAGCCCCTTGTGGGCAATAACGAAATAGGTATTTCGTCTGTCTTAACGTTCTGAGTTCAAATTCCGTCGAGGGTCGACTTTGCCTTTCATCCTTTCGGGGTCGATAAATTAAGTACCAGTTACGCATTGGGGTCGATGTAATCGACTTAATCCGTTCGTCTGTTCTTGTTTGTTCCCTCTATGTTTAGCCTCTTGTGGGCAATAACGAAATAGGTATTTCGTCTGTCTTAACGTTCTGAGTTCAAATTCCGTCGAGGGTCGACTTTGCCTTTCATCCTTTCGGGGTCGATAAATTAAGTACCAGTTACGCATTGGGGTCGATGTAATCGACTTAATCCGTTCGTCTGTTCTTGTTTGTTCCCTCTATGTTTAGCCCCTTGTGGGCAATAACGAAATAGGTATTTCGTCTGTCTTAACGTTCTGAGTTCAAATTCCGTCGAGGGTCGACTTTGCCTTTCATCCTTTCAGGGTCGATAAATTAAGTGCCAGTTGCGTACTGGGGTCGGTCTAATAGACTACTCCCTCCCCAAAAATGTTGGGCCTTGTGCTTAAAGTAGAAAAAAATAACTCAAGGCAGTTTATATTTTGTAAGGTAAAACGATAAGTGAGTCGACAATTCACGGTAAACTGGTAGTATGATGGTACAAGTTAAAAGATAGGTGGATAGTATACAGTTAGTTGGTATCACTAATAATAAGTGTGTTATTGACAGTTAGTAAAGCGGCGCCTATAATATGTAGACAGTCCACTGTTAGTAAGGTGGCACCAACAATTTAGAGCTAGTGATATGGAACTAATAAGTGGATAGTATCAAGTTGGTATAGTGCTACTAACAACAAATTGTCAATTTACAGTTAGTAATGTAGTACCAATAATAACTGGATTGTACCAAAGGTAGTATAGCAGTACCAACAATAAGTGATCAATTTATAGTTAGTAACGCAGTACCAATAGCAAGTGGATAGTATCAAGTTAATATAGCAGTACCAAAAATAAGTGGTCAATTTACAATTAGTAATGTAGTACAAATAGTAAGTGGACAGTATCAAGTTAGTATAGTGGTACAACAATTAGTAGTTAATTTACAGCCAGTAACGAAGTACAAATAGTAAGTGGAAAATAATAAGTTAGTATAGTGGTACCAACAATAAGTGGTCAATTTATAATTAGTAATGTGGTACCAATAGTAAGTGAAGAGTACCAAGTTAGTATAGTAGTACCAAAAATTAGTGGTTAATTTACAGTTAGTAATGTAGTACCAATAAGGTGAGTGTTGGGAGTTAATAAGGTGGAACCAAAATATGTCATTGCCAATAAGTAAATAATTCACACTAAATATTGAGGTAAAATAGTACTAATAATTAGAGGATACATCGAATATATAAATGAACATGTAAAGATTTTCAAGTAGAAAACATTTCCCATTTCATTTTCTGCATTCCGTTCTTAATTTACTGCTAAGGTCCGTTAATCAATATGCTACTCTAGAATGAACGTGATGACAAGGTACAGCTCATATGTTGATAACCTCATTCTCTTGGCTGGAGATCACAGACAGTTACCTCACACACAACCAGTATTGTCTTGCGAGATAAAGAAGAGAGATAAGAGAATTGGTCCAAGGTCAGGTATATGCTTATGAGCAGATATATATATATACGGAATACAACACTGAAAATCCTGTCAAAAGAGAATATTATAGCTGTGTCAGATTAATACTCTTATTACTTATAGCAATGCTAAACAAATATTATAGGTATCTTAATTTTAGTTGGTCCATTATGTACTCATTTGAATATTTAGTGAGTTATCAAGTATAATGCGAGCGATAAGATAATGACAATTTTGACAGTGTGCTACCTAAAATAGACATAAAGATAATATATTTACCTGAAACACAAGGAGGTAAATGCATTCTGAAATTAGAAAATTTATGCAAACTAGCTTCTTTAAGATAACAAAATGTTATAGTTGGAGAGAGAAAACATGATTGTTCGCTATTTTCTAGCTATCAAAAGATAAAGAAAAACATGAATTTCAAGAAAAGAGATAATTTTGGAGATAAAAAGTGTAAGATTAAACAAAAACACAATTCAAAAAAAAAAAACATAAAAAAGACTAAACTCTAACTTAAAAAACCGGAGGCCATATTTGTGGTAAGATTAAGAAGGCGAGTTGGCAGAATCGTTAGCACGGCGGGCAAAATGCTTAGCAGCATTTGCTTCACCTTTACGTTCTCAGTTCAAATTCCGCCGAGGTTGACTTTGCCTTTCATCCTCTCGGGGTTGATAGAATAAGTACCATTTGGTCATTGGGGGTCGATGTAATCGACTTAACCCTTCGCCCGAAATTGCTGGCCTTCGTAAACCGAAATTCGTAGCGATGATTTGGCAGAATGTTTGGCGCGCCGGGCAAAATGTTTTGCGGCATTTCTTTCGTGTTTGCGGCATTTCGTCTGAGTTGATAAAATAAGTACCATTTGATCACTGTGGTTGATGTAATCGACTCACCCACTTTCCAAATTTATTGGCCTTGTCCCAAAATTTAAAGCAATATTTGCAGCAAGACATATCTTTCTAAATGGTAAATATATGCCATAAATTATAAGTAATATGAGAACGAATTCAGAACAAACTCTAGCATCCAGAAGATTTCGTTCTCTGAGCATAACCCCAAACTTCCCGTCACAAACTAGAGACATCATTTACAGAACGGAATGAGCTCCACCGAGCTCATCTGGAGGAGGAACTCCACTGCGCTCTCTGACCACAACTCTCTTCGTTCGTTTTATTTCGAGGAGTGTATCACTTCTATTCAGTGACACACGCACACACACACACACACACACACACACACACACACACACACACACACACACACACACACACGAATAATAATAATAATAATAACAGCAATGAATGATAATCTACATACCATGTTCCGGTGGCAAAGAGAAAGAAGAAAAACTGAACAATTTCGACGATTTGGAGTGAGGAAAAACGAAGGTTGTGGTTAATGAGGAGGGTAGACGTGATACCAATAGTAACTGGCGCACTTGAAAGTATAAGCCCCAACTACCAGCATGGCTCAAAAAGATTGGTACAAATGAAAAGGTAGAGCACCTACAAATATCAGCATTGTTTGGAACTGCAAGAATACTTCGCAGGGGTTTTAAGCATGGCCAGTAAAACAAGTGTCACCTTAGTCTGCTGGCTGTGGACAGCTGACACTATCCATCATTCCCAGCAAAGTACGCTGAGTTTTCATCAAATAATAATAATAATAATAATAATAAATGCCCGGATGCAGTACCAGGTAGTGGCTCTCATGGCTTCTGATCTTAACTGATTGGAAGTGTTATCATGTACATTGTTTGTCTTGGTATAAAAGATGAGCTACAGCAAACATTCTGCTTAATACCACAGATTTGCTTGTCAGTTGTTTGACCTTAACCAGTTGAGCATATCTCTTAGTGGCTGACGATATGTGCATCTCTGATCACGAGCAGAAGTAGTGGGGGAGCATCATAGCCGTATGTTGAGAGGAATTCTTTAGGGTTTGAATAATTCACCTTTGGAAATGTGAGTGTTTCATCCAACATCCTTAAACAACTTTTATTCAGGGACCTTTTCAGCGGGATGGGCTACTCGACCTGAAGAAAATTCTAATTGAGCCAGGTCATGCGTTGTTTATCTTGATATGAGATCACCGTGTCGTGCACATGTGGTTGTGATGCATGTTCCTGGTATATCTTTATCAGGCGAGAAGTGATGATGGGTATACTGGGCTTCGTATATTTTACCCCAGTGTTACTCTGATGGCACGCACTGCTCTCTCATTCAATAATAATAATAATAATAATAATATGCACTACTGGGCACTGCACACATCCTACGCAAAACACTTTCAATACAGTAACCATAAGAGCATCACAGCAAACCACAGCACATACCCAAGGCGCACAGAGCTGCGCTCGGTAGTGAAGTGAAAGCACGTTATAAAAATAAAACTACTGAACAACAACAACAACAACAACAACAATAATAATAATAATAATAATAATAATAATAATAATAATAATAATAATAACGATGATGGTGATAATAATAGTTATTTAATAATAGTTCCTTTTGTTGGTCACAAAGGCCCAAAACTTGCAGGACAGTATCAAAGAAAGAAATTCAACACACAAAACAGGTGGGGTTTAGATCGATCAAAGGGAGACACTACAACGTTAAAGGATATGAAAAAAAAAATAGAAATAGAAATAAATAAAATAAAATAATTGATAAATAGAATCTCCAATTGCAGAGTCCCAGATTACTTTACCATCCCTAAAGTATAGGAAGTACCATCTTCCAGCTTCATTCCTCCAACTTAGAACAGCCTATTCAGAGTAGATCTATGCAGTCTCACCAGTCTTGCCACTGTCGTCCACTTTTTGATAAGCACATTAGAAAGCAGCACCACCTGCTTTACCCTCAACTTCCTCTTCATATGATATTTGAAGAAATTGATGAGAGCTTGGTGAGATAGGGAAGTGTCAGTCTTCAAACCTTTTAGATGGGTCCACCACACTGTTACAGATGATGATGATAATAATAATAATAATAATAATAATAATAATAATAATACTACTACTACTAATAATAATAATAATGATAATACCAGCCAATGTACGCCATTATGAAACTGTATGGCACATTACCAACCAATGTACGCCACTAGCCCAGAAGGAATACAAGAGGCGCCACGACAATATAGCCAGGCTTGTCCATTGGACACTTTGCAACAAGTATGGACTTGACAGAGCTAAAAATTGGTACGACCACAAACCCGAAGGCATCGTCGAAAATGGAAAGGCAAAGATCCTATGGGATTTTATGATTCAGTGCGACCATGAGATAAAGAATAGGAAACCAGACATAGTCTTAATTGAGAAAGAAAACAAACTATGCTGGATCATAAATATAGCATACCCAGCTGACAACAAGGTATGCGATAAGGAAGAAAGAAAAGTCGATAGATATGACAGGTTAGTTTGGGAAGTTAAGCAGTTGTGGTCGATGAAAAAGGTGTAGTAGTACCAATAATTGTCGGAGCCCTGGAAACAGTGAGTAAAAATCTTGAGAGGTACATGGAACAAATAAAAGCTGTAATAAGGGTGGAGCACTTGCAGAAAATATCACGACTTGGAACCGCCCGAATACTTCGGATGGTGCCCGAAAATAAGAAGTGTTACCTTTGTTCACTGGTAGTGAACAGCTGATACTGTAGTACATCTCCAGCGTTAGATGTGCAAAGACAATGTATTATTATTATTATTATTATTATTATTATTATTATTATTATTATTATTATTATTATTATTATTATTATTATTATAATAATAATAATAATAATAATAATAATAATAATAATAATAATAATAATAATAATAATAATAATAATAATGATGATGATGATGATGATGATGATGATGATGATGATGATGGTGGTGGTGGTGGTGGTGGTGATGATGATGATGGTGGTGGTGGTGGTGGTGGTGGTGATGATGATGATGATGATGATGATGATGATGATGATGATCATGATGATGATCATCATCATCATCATCATCATCATCATCATCATGGAAAAAAAAGAAAAAAAAAGGTTATGTAAAAGGAGAAAGGGCTCTATACCCCTTTCTTATTTTTTTTGACCAGGCTCCCGTGGTTTTATGGGTTTTTCCACGTGTAACCTTTCCTTTTTCGAAGCCCCTCCCCCTTTGGGAGTTCTACTTATTTATTTATCTATTTATTTATCTATTTATTTGTTGTATCTTTCTCCGTTTTCTTCCTCTGTTTAGCCCTTGTGGCCAATAAAACGAATTAATTATTATTATTATTATTATTATTATTAACTGGAAAGTAACAATCTATTATCAGTAGAACAGAAAGGATACGGGAAGCAAAGAAGTTCAAATAAAGACCTGTTATTAGTTGATAAAATGATAACTAGAAATTGTAGACGGATATTAATGGGATCGAATGTTGCATGGTTGAATTACAAGGAAAACATATCCAAATGCACCGGATAAGTGGATAAGTAAAACAATGAGCATGTTTGGAGTGGCAGAAAATATGGAGAAAATGGTTAATGAAAGTATGAAATATTGGAATACTGAATTGATTGGAGGAAAACAAAGACTTGAGGAAAGTGAACATCAGAAGTGGTATATTTCAAGGTGATAGCTTATCTCTATTACTATTTGTATTGGCCGTGATACCGCTCAGTTTGATATTGCGAGAAGTTAAAATAGCTTATGATTTGGGAAAAGGATATGCTAAGACAATTAATCTCCTTTTTATGGATGATATAAAGCTTTATAAGAAAAATGAAAAGTGTCTTGAAAGTCTTGTACATACCGTTTGCATTTTCTCAAATGATGTAGGTATGGAATTTGGGACTGAAAAGTGCATTACATTCATAATGAAACGAGGAAGAGTTGAAGGAAGCCAAGGAATTGAAATGCCAAATGGGCAAATAATGAAAGTGGTTGATATCAGAATTTGGGAATACTGAAGGCAGATGAAATAAAACATGAAGAGATAAAGCAAATTACAACTAGAAGTGTGAGAAAAATATTACAGTCAAAGATGAATTCTAAAAATGTTATTGAAGCAATAAATGCAAAAGCCGTACCGGTTGTGAGATATGGAGTTTGAATTGTAGATCGGACCAAAAGCGACATACAGAAATTTCACACAAAAACTAGAAAGCTGTTTACTATGTATGGAGCCTACCACCCGAAGCTGATATTAACCGGTTGTACTTTAAGAGAGGCTAGGGTGGTAGAGGCTTAATTGCTGTGGAAGAGTGTGTACAGATGGAAAAGAAAAAAATGACCCTACTAGAATATTTACAGAACAGCACAGAGAAATTTCTAAAGACAGTGAATAAAGAAGAAGCAATCAAGTGTAGAGTAGGAGAAAAAGACAAGAAAAAAAATTCAAAGAGAGTATACTGGTCGGTTTTGGAAAGCCACTGAGAATGTATGTGGAACGAAAACCTGAGCTTGGTTGAATAAAAGACAATTGCTCGGTTGACAAAAGATAATTGAGAAAAAACAAACAAACAAAAAAACAGAGGGCCTTATTACAGCAGCTCAAGATCAAGCGTTAAAAACAAACAACTTGAGAAAATGTATGGGGAGAAGGCATCAGTAAAATATAGAGTTCGTTGAATTTGGGATAAAACAATGGCACACATTTTGGCAGAATGTTCCAAGTTGGCTCTGGGCGAATATAAGAAATGGAGGCATGAGCAAATCGTGGAAGTTTTGCACTGGAAGCTTTGTGAGAAATGGGGGTTTTAAGCTAGAAGTACTTAGTATAATCATTGGGTTCAAAGGGTGCTTGAGTCGGAAAAATGCAAGATTTTATGGTATTTTCCAATTCAAACGGATAAGATAGAAAATAATAAACCAGATATAACAATAATAGACAAGGAAAAGTGAATTTCTTTACTGACTGAGTTATCATCTCCATTTGATTCCAGGATTGTAAAGAAAGAAGAAATTTTTTTAAAATACAGGCACTTTGGAATATGAAACTGTAAAGGTTGTGCCTGTAAAAATTTGTTCATTAGGGACAGTGAATAATGATATAGACAGATAGTTGAAGGAAAGTCTTGTAGAGCTTCTGTCGAAGGTATGCCTGTTAGGAATAGGAAAGATTATCATAAGGGTTTTGAGCACTTGAAAGATTATTGAAAGCTTGCGGATATCTAAGGTTACAGTAATAACTCTCTAACTACATAAATTCCACTGGGAATAAAATCAAAGCTGAGTCAGATCGAATTTATAATTCCTTGTATAGGCAGAAAGCCAGAAGTTGTTGAAGAGTGTATAATCCATTAGATACATTTTTTAGAGTCACTAAAACAAGTACTAATCATGTACTATGGGTAATATAATCGACTGTTCCCTTCCTACAATATTTGGGGCGTTGTGCTTACGTTAAAATGTATTGCAGTATTTATTCCGGATCTTTACGGTGCTAGTTCAAATCTGGTTCTCATTCTCTTCTCTGGTAGATGAAATGAAGTATTCGTTAAATACTAGAATGGCTCAGTCCTCCTTCCCTATAAAAAAAAATTGAGGCTACAAGCTTATGTTGGAAACAATGTTGTTTTCAGCTTTTGGCATAAATCCAGCAACTTCGGGATAGAGATGGGTTGATTAGAACGACCCCTCAACTGGTACCTATTTTACTAACTCTGAAAGGACAGAAAGTGAACCTCAGCTGAATTTGAACCCAGAACGTCAAGTCAGACGAAATGCCTCTAAGCATTTTCCCAGGCGTAGCTAACGATTCTCCCAACTTGCCGCCTTTTTGCTGGAAACAATATTATTGAATAAAACCGTTTGATTGAGTGGTATGGGACAACCGTGGTGTTTATTTATCACGGTAATAGCTATCACAGATTTTTCTATTATCCAGATCTACGTTATTAGGGATATGAGTAAAGCAATTATTATAGCAATTAGGAACAGACTCGTAAGAGCTAATCAAATCACTATGACACACTTCACTAAAACAACATATTTTATGAAAATTATCTATTCTATATTGTAGTTGTGGGAACATAAGCTTTGACACTCAATGTTTTCCTGAGAACATTTCCGGAGATGCGAATTGATTTGAAATGGGAATCGAAACTACATCGCAATTGGCCTTTGAGTATATTTGTTTCTAGTAGGCGTGGATGTGTCGTAAAAAGCTTGCTTCCCAACCACATGGTTCTGGGTTCAGTCCCACTGAGTAGCACCTTGGGCAAGTGTCTTCTACTATAGCTTCGGTCCGTCCAAAGCCTTGTGAGTGGAACTGGCAGACAGAAACTGAATGAAGCTTGTCGTGATTATGTATATACATATGTGTGTGTGTGTGTGTGTGCGTGTTTGTCCTCCCATCACCGCTTGACAACCGGAGTTGGTGTGCTTACGTCCCTATAACCTAGAGGTTCGGTAAAAAGACACCGATAGAATAAGTACTAAGGCTTAAAGATAAGTTAAGTCCTGGGGTCGATTTGTTCGACAAAAACCGTTCACAGCAGTGCTCCAGCATGGCCGCAGTTAGCTGAGTGAAACAAGTAAAAGAATGAAAGCATCTGCTTATCAAAAGTTCGTAATCAAAATTTCTCACGTTGAAGGAATACTATATATCTATAGGGGAGGAGGGGGTAGAATCGACTGGGTCTATTGTATCACGCACATCAATCGGTCTAGTTTAGGGAAGCCAGCATAGGACATGGAAACTGCCTCTTTTCCAACGACCAACTATTAAAAAAAAAGTTACTAGAATAGACGCAGGAGTGGCTGTGATTTGCTCGTAACCTCATGGTTTCGGTTTCAGTCCCATTGCGCTTCATCTTCTGCTATAGTCTTGGGCTGACCACAGCCTTATGGGTAGGTTTGACTTATCAAAACTGAAAGAAACTCGTCATTGATAGGATCGTTATTTTTTATAACGATTTTATCCTTGATTATGTGTATATATATATATATATGTAGGTGCAGGAGTGGCTGTGTGGTAAGTAGCTTGCTTACAAACTACATGGTTCCGGGTTCATTCCCACTGCGTGACATCTTGGGCAAGTGCCTTCTACTATAGCCTCGGGCCGACCAAAGCTTTGTGAGTGGATTTGGTAGACGGAAACTGAAAGAAGCCTGTCGTATATATGTATATATATATATATATATATATATGTGTGTGTGCGTGTGTATGTGTGTGTATATGTTTGTGTGTCTGTGTTTGTCCCCCCAACATCGCTTGACAACCGATGGTGGTGAGTTTACGTCGCCGTAACTTAGCGGTTCGGTAAAAGAGACCGATAGAATAAGTACTAGGCTTACAAAGAATAAGTCCTGGGGTCGATTAGCTCGACTAAAATGCGGTGCTCCAGCATGGCCACAGTCAAATGACTGAAACAAGTAAAAGAGTAAAGAGTATATATATATATATACATATGTGTGTGTGTCTGTGTGTGTAACGGGCTCTTTCAGTGTGTATGCGCGTGTGCGCGTGTATCTGAATGCATAGATACACACATTCGTCTGTGCCTTTGTATTGGTCCAACACCACCGCTTGGCAACCGGTGTTGGTATGTTTACGTCCCCCTAAATTTAAAAGTTCGGCAATAGAGACTAACAGAATTAGTACCAGACTTTTTCAAAATGTAATTATTAGACTCGATTCCTTCGACTAAAACTCTTAAAGGCAGTG
>NC_142947.1:20315169-20345169 GCF_046866305.1 Octopus bimaculoides
CTCTGATGCATAACTGCGCTGTTGTTGTTGTTATTGTTGTTTGTTTGTACCTTCTCGAGCCGGTTTGTACCTTCTCATTGTACCGGTTTCCCCGGTTTCATCGGCGTATAGGTTACCCACCTGGACGGGGGACGTCGGTCCGTCGCAGGTGAGCTGCTATTTGCAGTAGGAAAAAGTGAGAGAAAGTTGTGGTGAAAGGGTCAACAGAGGTTCGCCATTGCCTTCTGCCGGAGCCGCGTGGAGCTTAGGTGTTTCGCTTATAAACACACACCACATCGCCCAGTCTGAAATGCGAACCCACGATCCCTCGACCGTGAGTTCGCTCTTTTAACCACTAGGCCATGTGCCTCCACGATGCATAACTGTAACTGATATTATTGCTATGTTTGTTATCATTGTTGCTGTTGTTGTGGCTAATAATTGTTGTTGTTGTTGTTGCTCACCTCGCTATTGAGTTTACGTAACTGTTGGTCATCTTTTCTTTTTCTCCTCTGTATTGTATATATGTGACCCGTTGTGAGTACTTGTGTGTATCTTTGTTAACTTTAGTGGCCTTCGTATCGAACTTTCTATCTTCTGTTTTCTCCATCCAACTACTTAGGACTTTGTCATGATGTGTTCTGTACTGTGAGTAATTTGCATAAATGGGGGATATAACTTAGCTCTATATTTTGTAAATTTCTCTGAAAACACTGGCAATGGTAGAATGGTAAGATTGTGCAACAATCGCAAAACAATTGCGTAATTTTGTCAGTTCAGTTCTGAAACGTGTGTAGAATTCTTTTGTAAAGACTGATATGCCAAATGCATTTTCTGTATTTTTATTAATACTATCTCTCTCTCTCTCTCTCTCTCTCTCTCTATATATATATATATATATATATATATATATATATATATATATATATATATATATATAGGTAAGAAAGTTGGTATGTGAAAGCACGTGGTTGGATGTATAAAAGATAATAAGAGTGAGAGAACTACAGAAGGCTTGTGTTACATGGTTAAGGTATATATTTAAATTATGTCAGAAAAATGTTATAAAATTTTTTTGGTATATAAACATTGTATTTGGAGAAATAACCGGTTTTCTGACATAATTTAAATATATACCTTAACCATGTAACACAAGCCGTCTGTAGTTCTCTCACTCTTATTATCTTTTATATATATATATATATATATATATATATATATATATATATATATATATATATATATATATATATATATATATATATATATATATATATATATATATATATATATATATATATATATATATATATATATATATATATATATATATATATATATATATATATATATATATATATATATATATATACATACATATATATACATACACATATATACATATGTATAAATATGTGTGTGTGTATATATATATATATATATATATATTGATAGAAAACGTAAGACAACAAAAGAAAGAAAGAGACCTCGATATTATATAAATAGAAGAATTTATCTGTAAATAATGTGACAATTATTCGGTAAACCTGATAAAATTCCGAGTTTCGGATGTCGGGGCGGAATATATATATATATATATATATATATATATATATATATATATATATATACACACACAGAGAGAGAGAGAGAGAGAGTGAGAGAGAGAGAGAGAAAGAAGAAAATTGCTCCGAAAGTAATGCAAAATAGCAGGCATAACTTTTCTATCGGTTAACATAGGTCATTAAAATTGATTACGTTAATAGAATGGTGGCACTTTATAACAAATATTTTCTGCTCTTCGTTGCAGGAAAATGATGGGCTCGATGCAGAAGCAACAAACCACCATTGATCCCTTGGCGAAGGAAGGGTCCAAACTGTTCGATATCCACAGAAAGCTGCAGGTTGTTACTGAAATGACGCCACTGGCAAGATGGACTCATGTTTTTGTCGGATAGCTTATGGTCTGGAAATGGAGATTTGGTTCTCAGTGTGGCGTCATACATCTTCTCCGAAACCTAAGAATTTCAACAGCGAGCGATGGGCACAGAAAGTCACGGTGACTGTTCTTTGGGATGGTAAAAGCGACATTTTCCGTGATTTTCTTTTGTAACGTGAACAGGTGTATAGTGAGACAGATAAAAACCTTAGTGAAGGCATCAGGTGGAAGAGACCGAAGAAGAATCTGGAAACGTTTCACATTCACCGTAACGGTGTGTGACGACGTCTTTGGCAACGGATCAAGTATTCAGCGAACTGAACCAGTCATGGTTCCCTGCGTCAACGTACAGCCTAGTTTGTCCCATTTCGATTTTCTTTTGTTCGATGCACTGAAAGACAATCGTGGAAGACGAGGATTTGATGACACAGACGATGTCAAAATGGCTGGGGAGAAGTTAGCACAAGAGTGCATACCCTAATTATGACAACGAAGATCTAAGGGTTGGGTTCAACGTTGGCGGAAGTGCACCGCTTGTAATGGAGACTATGGTGGAGTAATATCTGCGTATAGAGAAAGAGTTACTCAACCAACAGATACTCTTCGAATGACCTTCGTCTGTTAATAAGGGTTATGCTCATATTTGCATAAGATTTTGGGACGACCCTTGTATTTACATATCGATGCAGAGACATATAGAGTGTCATGCATACATACACACAAGCATGCATACATACATGCATATAAATGGCATATAACATTAACATTATACACACACATATGTACATACACACACACACACACACACACACACACACACACACACACACACACACACACACACACACATATATATATATATGTGTGTGTGTGTGTGTGCGCGTTTGTGTGTATTTATATGAGCATATTGCGTATATATATAGATATACCATATTTTAATAATTATGTAATTATTAAAATATTTGTAAAATTTTTCTATAAGGTTTTTATTTCCGCGTTGATCCACTGGTAAAATCAATAATGATTTCTGCCCTTTGTTATAATAGATATACCGTAGATATATTCCGTTGGAAGCAAATTTCTGTCGTAATTAAAGATTGGGAAAATTATTAATAGAATAATTTCATATAATTCACAAATTGTTGATCCCTCAGGTATAAAATTCTTCATATTTCGAAGCAAAGAAATACTCAATACCATTTTCGCAATTGATAATCTGGTTTCATGCTAAATAATGTTGCAATGACCTAAGACGATGATCGTCAGATGCATCAAGGTCAGGGAAGTAAGGTGGATGAGGCAAAACTTCCATATTGAGTGCCATAATCTTCTCCTGAGTAGTTTGGGCAAAATATGGTCTTGCATTATTGTATAAAAGAGACACCTCTTTACGACTGACAAATGATTGACGCGTTTTTCTGCAAATTTTGTGCAATGCTTTCAATTGACAATACTTATCCGCATTAACTGTTTCGTCTTGTTTTAGAATCTCATGATAGACGACACCCTTCATACCCCATCAAACGTAGAGAATACCCTTGTTTGGGTATGTATTCTGCTTTTACATTGGCTGCTATCTATTGTCGTTTTCGCTTTTATTAATCCTCGTGTAGCTTGCTTTGGGTTTTCCTCAACAATGACTTTCAGAAACTTAGTTATTGACAGGCATATTGAGTGGGAATTATAAGAGAACATTTTTCCGAGCGAGCCTGGCCAAACCATTGTTGGCGTGTTTAGACATTTAATTCAGTGGTTCTCAAACATCTTTTACCTATGGCCTCCTCTGATTACTATTTTACTGTGGTAGACTTCCATAGTCTCTCGGTATTTAAAAACTTGTTTTATTCATACTTATTTCAACATTCCTGTTTTGTTTTTCAAACCTTAACCTGTGTAGTTTGAACTATATAAAACGTTAGAGAAAGAACGCTGGATGTTTCTTGCAATAAAAACATCTAAAGGAAATTTTTTTCATGGACCCTTAATATACTACGCTGGGTCCTCATTTTACTATTCTTCTTGCGTGAACACCCAAAAATCTTATATGGACCCCCAGAGATCGTATAGAGTCCGGTTGAGAACCACTGACTTAAATCTTCATTTCCAAAGACAGAACAAATACTTTTTGTCGCTTCTATTGCTGAAAAGCTCCATTAGAATTCATTCAACATGCAGTGTCTGATGTGTCTCAGAAAAATTCATTTTAGAAGGGGTAAAATCGATAAAAAATTTAACCACTTTGGTTAAACTAATTTACAAAGAATGTAAAAGAAAACATTAGAATGTAAAAAAAAAAATAATGCTCACTCAACCCTCTGAGTAGTTCTCCTTGGGGAAATCCTTAAGAAGTCTGTTCAAGGCTGTGATGCTGATATCCCCAACGTCATGTGGGAAGTTGTCTCTTTCATTTCCTTATATTTATTTATATATTAGTCTCTATGTCTCCACATTGTGCTATGAAAGATAGCAGTTCACTGTTTTTTTTTCTTGATATTAGCACAAAGTTGTATCTGGGTGGAGATGTTTATTTATTCGGGATTGTTTTTGTCCCGGTTGCTGGGCTTGTGTATTTGTCTGGTGGAGTTTCTCTTGTGTATTCGTTGCTGTTTCGTTTGTGAGTTTTCCTTTTGCTGCTATTAATGGAGGTGGTAGTGGCGCTAGTACACATGTGGATTTAGAGTTGGTTGGGCTCGGTGTGGAACTGGTATTGTTTTTTTTTTCCTTTTGTTTTTCGTTCAGTATTTAGTATTTTGATTTTCTTGGTTCCCCTCCTCATTACCAGAGATGTGGTCGAAAGACTCAAACTCAGAAGTGGGTACAATAGATTGTTCGTGTGTGTGTGTGTGTGTGTGTGTGTGTGTGTGTCTTTGTGCAAGTAAGAGTAGAGGAATTAGGTTCAGGTTAAGAGAGTGTTAGCATATTCACTGTGTGGCTTTTATTTTGTTACAACCATTGCGTCCCGCCAACTCAGTCGCTATTTCATGCTGATGTTGGTCTAAATTGATGATGGTCTAAATTCTGCCACTATTGTTCTTTTTCTTTGCTTCTACCGTTGCTGCTGCTTCTGTTGCTGCATATTGTTGTTGTTGCTGTTGTTGTTGTTGTTTAGTCGTTGTTGTTGTTGCTGTTGTTGGTTGTCTCGAGACTAAAGGTGAAATTATTCGGACTTTGAATTGCCAGCTCTTGAAAAACGTTCTTATCCATTCCACTCCCAGGAGAAGCGAAGATAGTATCACACGTACTGCACCTATCTGCGAATCTCCTACCTCTCTCTTCAGTTTTCTGGCTTTTGAAGCAGATCCTACATTTGCAACAAAATATGTTTTTCAAAACAAAATATGAAAATTTATCTAAGAAATTTGAGTTCCAAAGGCTCAAGAACAGACAAAACCAACCTGTCTTATAAACCAACCAGCCCTTTAAGTCCTGGTGGACTTTAAGAAATGTTATTTAACAAAATTTCAACAATTAAAACCTGTTAAAAATATAAACAGGTGAAAGGTCGTACGATCAACCCTACTAGTACTTATTCTATCGGTCTCTTTGCCGAACCACTTCGTTATAGGGACCTAAGAACATTCAGTTGTCATTCAGTGGTGGAAAAACAAAGACACAAACACACACACATAAATACAGATACACACACACACACACACACACACACACACACACACACACACACACACACACACACACACACATATATATATATATATATATATATATATATATATATATCAATGAACCGCTGAACGTTTGTGTTTCCAAACAGGATAAAAGAACTCAATACACGCTGTTAAATTTTAGACGGTTATTGTCCAATTGTATTTCAGCAGTGATAAATAAGTTTTATCTAAAGCTTATTGTGCATACACTTCAATGTAACCCTACTAATATATAATAGATTATAAGCTCCAAATTGAGATCCCAAACTTCATCCAACCCGCAACGGGAAGATCCGTGTTACATGTGGATTACTTGTGTTTTCTTTTTCTTTTTTTGTTTTGTTTTGCATGTTCTCCCAGTGTTCCCTGGCGCTCTAAGATCGGGAAGATTAATTCCGTTGACCTTCTGCTGAAGGAATCACATTCAGAAAAGATCTCAACAAGGAGAGGGGTACCACGTTCTGCAGTTGAACGAATACGTGTAGTTGTTAGTGAGAAGCCTGAAGGCTGCACATAATATGGGTGAGCGGTGGATAATTTCTGTTAGTGAGTTTATGCTAATCACTCAGTAGAGTGGCCTTTCTCTGTATTGTCCAAGTTACCGATAGAAATTTTAGAGCGTCTTTCATATCCTATTCAGTTAAATTGGAAAGAAAGTAGTGACACATTTCAAAATGAAAAGGAAACAAAGCTTTGATCTTAATTGTTGTATTTAATCAATATTATATTTCTCTTCATTAGTGATAGCATAATCCTACGTATTTGGCAAATTGTTGATACTTCAGGAGTAAGCTTCTTCAAGTTCCGAAACAACGAAATACTCAATATTATTTCTAACGTCTTCACACTCAATAAACTGTCTTCATTCTGAATAATGTTACAATAATCTGAAAGATAAGTCTGATGGTGCAAGGAAGGAGGATGAGGCAAAACTCCCACATTTAGTGCCATAATCTTCTTGTGAGTGATTTGGTCGATATCTTATCCGTCTTAATTGATTCGTTCTGGTTTAACACTTCGTGATAGACAACTCCCTTTATATCCCAATAATTCAAAGCATAACTTTTTTTTCAAGAGTCTTGGTTTAGAGAAGTATCCTTTCTTCATTGGAAGCTAACCATTGTCATTTTCATTGAACATGATTATAGAGAACCTATTTTCGTTGCCTGTGATGATTCTACGCAGGAAAGGTTCGATAACAAATCTTCTTGTAAATGATAAGCAGGGGATAACTCTCTCATTAAGCTAAAAAGCATTCAGAGGTCGAAGGACCCACTGATTAAGTTTAGTAATTTTGTTCTATTTCATTAAGGTATTTTATGATCGAAATGTGACTTGAAATGAACGGCTATGGTAACTCTCTTGCAGTTGGATTTTCCTGAACTATGGTTTCCAGACGCTCAATATTGAGAGAACTTGGTCGTCCACATCGAGGGGAATCTACAGGAGAAAATTTCTCGTGCAAAGCTGTTCAAACTATCATTAGCTTCTCTGGACACTTAAAGCTCCTAAAGATTCCCATTTGAATTCACACAGCATGCAGTGTCTTATTTTGATGTGATCGAAATTAATTCTCAAAAGGTAAAATGGATACAAATTTAAACAGTATGGTATAAAATAATCTGCAATGAAAGAAAGGAAAAACACGAACGTAAAAGTTAATTCTTATTTTACTGCAGGTACTGAAAATCTGCCCTCAAAGAGATCATGTGAAAAACGCAACAGGACTTTCCTTCCAGCCTGACATAACTTGAGGATATAGTTTTTGTTTTCTGCTATCTTATCTTTACAATCTTAAGTTTTCTTTCTTGTTCACAACCCGAGTGTTAATATTCAACTCTCTACTCGCCTACAACCCAAATTACAACACATCTCTCTCTCTCTCTCTCTCTCTCTCTCTCTCTCTCTCTCTCTCTCTCTCTCTCTCTCTTCCTGGCTCTGTGACAAAAGACAATAGTACAAAACACTAGATTCTCCATCCCTCACGGCAACTGAACTTACAGAACTCCCATAGAAACTCCATTTTTAATCTCTTGTTTCTGTCTTCTTTATCAGATTGCGTTTTATAATCTTTAATATACTTTACATTAAGGCATTCGTAATTAAATTTTGTCCCTAGTAGGCTGTCTTTCATTTCCCTGCTATAAAATATTTTTCTTCATTTCCATGCCACCGTGCAATTGTGTTCATTGGTATCTAATGGGAAATTTTGTTGAACAGAATAGAGCTCTTGGTATATTTGTCTTTGAGGATAATTACTTGGCGATTAACTCTCATTTCCTTCACTCTGTGAATCTACGTGTTACAGAGGAAAGTTGCATTACACATTTCTACTATTGGCTCAGCATTAAATAAATACCATTTCGCTTACATTTTCATGTTCAGCTGTCTGCATACTTTCCGGTTGAGCTAGCTAGCCATTCTGTCATTTCTGCGATGCCATTTAAACTTGACTACGCTGCCAAAACACAATGTTTTTGCCTTCTCATATTGGTAGCACATGCGACTCAAAATTTATTTTATATGCATGGAGTGTTTTTATACACACACACACACACACACACACACACACACACACACACACACACACACACACACACACACACACGCACACACGCATACACACACATCTGTGCGTTTGTTTTGTTGAGAAGTTTTGATACTCGATAGAGTTTATAAGTTCTTTTAGGTCAGAGTTGTTCAGTTATCAATGATGTGCTCTTTGTCACACACAAGCTTGTCTGTCATTTCAGAATTCTCATCATGTAGTAATCATGCTTCCCATTTTGCCTTTTCGTGTCTGGTCTATTTATGCTGCTTGGTAATTGTGTTTCTATTTTCTTGTGTTTTATTTGGTGGTATGTCTATGCCTTACACTTTTTAGTAATTTTGCTTCTACTTGTATGAGTGTGCGTGTATGTCTGGTTGTGGATTTGTCTATTGTGCGTTGTTGATGATAATGATATGCTTGTTTCTTATAAGTATTTCTTTGCTTCTAGACATATAAAGCTGTTTGTTTTTTTCTAATAAACATTGTCGTTCTCTGGTGTTATTTTTTTACGACGTCTTGTTTTCTTTAAAGGTAGGCGTCAATATCCACCCTACTTAATTGTAGATGGTACATAGGATATCTGTAGTTCTGTAAGAATTCCTGTATGTCTAGTGATGTAAGCTAGAAAGCATTTGACATCGTGTGTCACATACGTCTTATCTAAATTTTTGTTTTGTTTTAGCTGTCTGTGTTTAAGTTTTCAATTTATCTTGTAACTGGATGTTATCATAGAGGTAGTAATGGATATGTGGCATCTATTTCAATTTTGGTGTCGACTTCAATTTCTAGGATCAGCTTCAACCAATCGTTATTCTTCAATTTCAAACTTTGTTATTTTTTAAACATGCCAAATATTAATCCTTCTAAAATGGAAGTGAAGTAACCCTTTCCGAAAATCGAATCTACAACACGGACCTTCAAGTTCAAATCTTACCATTCATTATATTTGTTTTGTAATCTGTATGGTATTAATGTGAAACAGGGCGGCGAGCTGGTAGAATCGTTAACACACCGGACAAAATACTTAGCGGCATTGCGACCGTCCTTAGGTTCTGAGTTCAATTTCCGCCGAGACCGATTTTGCCTTTTATTATTTCGAGGTCGGTGAAATAAGTACCAGTTGAGCACTGGGACCAATGTAATCGATATAATTTCCCTGTGTGCCAAAATTTGAAACCAGTATTAATCTGAAATTGCTAATAATAGTTAGTTGTTCGTCTACTAATCCCTGTTCTCAAATTTATCTATTTCCAAGCCCACACTTATATATTATATGTTTCTTTTATCTTTTATTTGTTTCAGCTATTGGACTGTGGCCATACTGTGGTCACGCCTTGAAGAGTTTAGTCGAATGAATTGACTACAGTAGTTACTTTTTAAACTTGATACCTATTATATCGGTCATTTTTATCGAACCGCTATGTTACGAAGACGTAAGTAAAACAACACGAGTTGTCAAACGGGAGAGGGGGGCATATCCACAAAGACAAAGACGCGCATGCACACACACATATGTCACTAGACTGAGCGTTTTTATTCAAAATGGAAATGAACACCATTCCTCCATGCCTTTGGCTAGAATAATTGTTAAGATATTAAGATATTTTCTCTTAGCATGAAACCAATGGTAGCTTTAATACACAAATAAAGAAATTCTGTCCACCAATGCGGTGTTGAGTGCTCATTCTCATCGTCCGACATTTATGTAAATATATATATATATATATATTTATATATATATATATATATGGGTGGTAATGTTTTTTTGTCACTATAACATGACTGTTCCATAAAGAACTATGTTACTACATTTTAACGCCAGGAAAACGTCTTTTCGAGCAGGTTGACGACACAAAACTTTCCCGGAATCATGTGGTTGACAAGCTAAATATTTACCATACAACTATGCTTACTGCAAGTTTCTACATGTGTTTCCAAATTTTTTAATATGTTTATGATTATGTTACGCATATAAACATGTAGTTGAAATAAGTATTTTAGTTTGGATATATCATCTTTTCCAACAATAGATACATCACTACTTATAAGTCAAACACCTATGGCCTATTTCTAATTTCTGTACTGTGATTTATTCTCACTTATACTATAACTTTGTTTTTCTAAGTCTTTTTTTATATTTATATCCTATATATCTGATAATGTGTTTCCTTAAATAACCTTACTTAACCACTGAGCTATCCAGAGATATTTTCTACGGTTAGCTGCCGCCTTTTGCATGCGAAGTATGCCAGTAAATTTTTTTAACGTCTTTAGTGCATCAATAATTTTCTTTTACCTGCTCTCCAGTGCGAAACAAACTAAAAAAAGCCATAGAACCTCTATTCTATGCAGGTGTCCCATAAGCTATAAGTAGTACATAAAAACACACCCTACAAGCATAATACTACATGGTATTATCTTCAAACTGCTGAAGGATTCTAGTGTTTCGAGGATTCTAGCGACGTCGAGTTTGATTTAACAAAATAGTTAAGTTCACTAGTCGTTGTGACATCTGAATTCGTCAGAACATGTGTAACTTTCAGAAAATGTGTTAACAGTATTTATGGAAATGATATTCAATACCGTATCAGAAATACATCACTAAATGTGATTCATTTTCAGGAGGCAAAAAATTGGAACGTTAGTCGTTTTCCTGGAGTATGACTTCAGTTAAGCATCACTGACATATGTCTTCATACAGGAGGCCTTGGAGTTAGATGATATATTCTCAAATAATGCCTGTTCGAATGCAAATCTTACTCTTGTGTATACTTCGCCTTCCTACGTGGGTGTGTTTATATATATATATATATATATATATATATATATATATATATATATATATATATATATATATATGTATATATATATATATATATATATATATATATATATATATATATATATATATATATATATATATATATATATATATATATATATATATATATATATATATATATATATATATATATATATATATATATATATATATATATATATATATATATATATATATATATATATATATATATATATATATATATATATATATATATATACATACATATTCGCCCGCATAGCTCAGTGGTTAGAGTGGTGGGCTCCAATCATGAAGTTGTGAGTTCGATTTCCGGACCGAGTTGTGTCTTGTCTTTCTTGAGAGAAACACTTTATTTCACGGTGTTCCAGTTCAGGCGTCTGTAGAAATGACACGCGTCACTGGTGCCAAGCAGTATCGGCCTTTGACTTTGCCTTGGATAGCATCGGTGGCTTAGAGAAGGGAGACTGGCACGCATGGGCAACTGCTGGTCTTCCATAAGCAACTTGTACCTCGGACTTGTGCTTCGGACGGAAACTTGTGCAGTCTCATGTTCAGTCATGATGGAAGGGAGTCTTTATACACACACACACACACACACACACACAGACACACACACACACACACACACATATATATATATACATATATATATATATATATATATATATATATATATATATATATATATATATATATATATTTCTCCTTCTTCTTGATAATTTGCTTCTTCGCAATGAAAACCGGTTAGAAAAAATCTTTATTAGAATATGCTTCCAGTTCAGCATTCTGGCTTTTTTTCATTTTCCTATATATAAAAAAAAAAAAAAAAAAATACAAAATGGGGCAAGAACGCAAAACATCCAGACAAGTGATACAAGAAAGGGACAACAAAACATCCAGATAGACGACACAAAGAAAACACATCCACACATCTACATGTGTGTGTGCGTGCTTGTGGGTGCTTGTGTGTATGTGTTTGTGTGTTTGTGTGTGAAGAGAGGGGGGCAGAGAGGTGTAAACCCAGACAATAGCAGAAACATACAGACACACGCAGATATTGTGTGCCACTACATACAAAATATACGCAAAAGTTGCTTATGGAATACCAGCAGTCACCCATGCATATCAGCCTCCCCTCTCCACGCCACCGATGTTATCCAAGGGAAAGGCAAAGGCCGATACGGCTTGGCACCGGTGACGTCGCATCTCATTTCTACAGCTGAGTGAACTGGAACAACGTGAAATAAAGTGTCTTGCTCAAGAACACAAGACACAACTCGGTCCGGGAATCGAACTCACAACTTCATGTAGGTATTTATGTGTAGATGCACACGCACATGCAAACACATAAGCACCCCCCCACACACACACACACAAAGTTTTCTATTGGTTATTTTTGTTCGTAAGTATATAACACAGTTTTTTCAAAATAAAGTAGTCAATACTTCAGAAAACAGAGTGCTGTATTTCTTTATTCGATGAAGTTTAATGTTTTGAGTGTTAGTATATCTGATCGAAGAATGATCTCTTTAAAACTCTCCTAACACACACACACACACACACACACACACACACACACACACACACACACACACACACAAGCATGTACACACATGCACACGAAATATTCCCTTTTTTTTATTCCTAGACGTTCTTCCATCTCCCTATTTTAAATTCTTATGGGGTTTATTCAAGGGGCATTGGCCCATGACACACAAGAAACCAAATAAGGAGAAGAAGTACCTGCTCATGTTTTTATATGGGTCATCAACTTTGGAGGAAAGGTCTTGGTTCTCAGTGTCGGATCTGCAATTGAAGTAACGGAACAGAAAGAAAGAAGAATAAAGGAAGATGGTGGCGAATCAGACTGGGAGAAGGAAATGAAATATGAGAGATGGTGAGACAAAGGAAAGAGAGGTTCAAGCTAATAAAGAGAGAATCCGACTAGGAAAGAGAAGTTTAAACTAACAGAGATGGTCAGAGAAAGAGAGTGTCAGACTGACACAGAGATGGTGAGCCTGACAAAGAGAGGGTCAGATTGACTGAGATATGATCAGACTAAAGCAGAGAGGGTCAAAGTGATAGAGGATCAGATAAACAAAGGGAGAAGGTGAGGTTGACAGAGAGTGCGCAGGAGAGAGAGAGAGAGAGAGAGAGAGAGAGAGAGAGAGAGAGAGAGAGAGAGAGAGAGAGAGAGAGAGAGAGACGGGGACAGAGAAAGGGAGACAATGGAAAAACAGTGAGATTGAGAAAGAGATTCAGACTAACAAAGAAACAGAGGGAGAGAGAGTCAGACAGGCTGTTAGGGAAAAAGCGAGGGAGGGAGGAATAGATTAGCAGACAGAGAGTGTGTCAGAGAGAGAGAGAGAGGAAATTACAGAGTAACAGTAAGAGGATCAGAGAGAGAGAGAGAGAGAGAGAGAGAGAGAGGAAGAGAGAGAGAGTGAGTGAGAAAGAGAGACGGTGTATCAGACTAACAAAGAAAGAAAGTGGTAGTGGTGGTGGGAGTTAAGACTAACAGAGACATAATCTGTCTAACAAAGTTAGGGTCAGACTGACAGACAAACGGTAATATTGAAAGACAAAAAGGTCATACTGTCAGACGAAGAATCAGGCTGGGGCTGAGAGAGAGAGAGAGAGAGAGAAAGAGAGAGTGAAGGAGAGATTGATAGACAGACAGCAGAGAGAGAGAGAGAGGGGGGAAGAGAAGCAGACGATCACACTGACAGCCATGACAGCTACAAAGACAAAGCTTGATTGTAACACAGACAGATTGATTATTTATTTGTTGTTAGATAACTTCATTTATTATGCTATACAATTATTTCTTTTTGTTCAATACCCCGTCTCTCTCCTTCTCTCCCCCCTCTCTCTCTCTCTCTATCGATCTATCTATCATTCTATCTCTGTCTCCCTCTCTCTCTCTCTCTCTCTCTCTCTCTCTTCCTCTATCAATTTATCTATTTATCTATCTGTCCCCTTCTCTCTTTCTCTCTTTGCCTCTCTCTGTCTCTCTCTGCGTCTCTGCCTGCCTCTCTCTCTGTCTCTCTATCTGCCTCTCTCCGAATATACATACATATATCCCTGTGTTTGTGTGTTTATGTGTATATCTTTCATATTTTGTCTCCACTTTTACCTTTAACTCTTCCTATCACTTCCTCTTTCTCTTTCTCTTTTTCCTATCTCTCCCGCTCATTCCACCGCCACCACTGCCACCACCACCACCACCACCACCACCACCACCACCACATTACTCATCTATCATCATTCACTCGTTGTCATTATTCATCCACCACCCTCTATTCCTTATGTTGTCTCCTATATTATGTCATCCTTTCCACTTCCCGCTCACCTTTTCGCACATCTTTTATCTCCTCTCCTACATTATTCTAAAAATTCCCCCATTTACCTCTTTTCTGTCTGTCTGTCTGTGGTTTTCTCTCCCTTCCACCTCTCTCCCTTTCTCTCTCTCCCTCTCTCTCCCTCTCCCTCTCTCTTGGCAACTATTCTTACTGACCAACTTTTTCCTTATGTCGTGTCTGCAATCTTTTAGTGCGTGTCACAAGCCATCTTTCCTGATTGCATCATGTATTATTATTATTATTATTATTATTATTATTATTATTATTATTATTATTATTATTATTATTATTATTATTATTCAGAATCGTTAGCACGGTGGGCAAAATGCTTAGCGGCATTCCGTCCGTCTTAACGTTCTGGGTTCAAATTCCACCAAGGTCGACTTTGCCGTTCAACCTTTCGGGGTCGAGAAATTAAGTATCAGTGAAACACTGGGGTCGATGTAATTGACTAGTTTCCTCCCGCAAAATTTCAGGCCTTGTGCATATAGTAGAAAGGATACAACTTTACCTTTCATCATTTTGGGTCGATAAAAGAAATACCAGTAGAACACTGGAACTCATCCGCTCCCCCAAAATTCTTACCTTTGTGGCAAAATTCGAAACCATTATTATTACTATTAAGGCGGTAGCACGCCGGGAAAAATGCTTAGCGACATTTCCTCCTTCTTAATGTTCTGAATTTAAATTTTCTTCCCCCGCAACTGCTGGCCCTATGCCAACATTTGGAACTACTATTATTATTAAGGAGGTGAGCTGGCAGAATTCTTACCACACTGGATAAAACGTTGTATATATATATATATATATATATATATATATATATATATATAAGGTTTACTTCCACACACGCCAGCTTAATTCAATTCGTCCCTAGTCGAAAGATACCTGTTGTTATGTCCTGTTATTTGTATTTGTGTAACATTCTCCGTTTTTCTTTTCCGTCCTTGTTTTTGTATACATTCGGTGCTTTCTTCCAAGAAATCTAATGATCTTAGCTTAGGTTTTTTTCCTTGGGGCTGGCAGGATTGGAGCAATCTCGAGTATAACCAGCCGAAAGTGCAAAGGTAATCTGGAACTTGACTGAGGAAAGAAAACTCCGAATGACCCGTCCTTGTTTTCTTTGTATCGTCTCTCTGGATGTTTTGTTGTCCCTTTTTTGTATCACCTAACTGTCTGGATTTTTTACGCTCTTGTCCCATTTTGTATTTTTCTCTCTCTCTCTCTCTATATATATATGTATATATATATATATCCATATATATATATACACATATATATATGCATATATATTTATTTATATACATATATATATATATATATATATATATATATATATATATATATATATATATATATTTATATATATATACCTACATGCATATATACGTTTGTATATATATATGTGTGTGTGTGTATGTATGTGTGCGCGTGTGTGTGTGTGTATGTGTGTGTGTGTGTGTGTGTGATATGCATGTGTTTATACATGTAGAGGTATTCTGCGATAAAGGGAGACCCTTGCTAAGGTATAAGTCTAAGTTGAAACGTATACTAAAAATCCCTATACCTTAATTTAGCATCCTGAGAAAATTATTGCCAACATCGATCGGTGTGGCGTAAAATGTGTCATGATGCATGTAAAAAGTTTGAGTTGAAGAAACAAACAATAATATAATTATATCGTCTAATCAACATACATATTTGTCCAATTTCAGGCAAAATCAAAACCTTCGTTGTCCTCATTGGATTTTCATATAAAAATCCAGACCTGAATTGCATTCACACATACATTGCAAATAAATGCAGCTTTTCTGTTTTTTTTCCATCCTTTCCTTCAAACAGTCATGCGTGGAAATCGGCAGGTGTGACCATCATCGTATGTATATATGCATACATATATATAATATATATAAATCTGTGTGTGTGTGTGTGCGTGAACATGTGCAGCCAAGTGTCCAGGTCGAGGATTCGATTTTACAAACGCTTCGGAAATTATTCTTCACCCTTTTCCATTGGCACACCCACCCCAGCTCGTCATTCCAGAGTGACTTTCCTACTGTAGAATGGCACGTTGTGATATAAGGGAAATTTAGTTACTGTATCTAGCAGGTAGCTTGCATTCGCAGAAACTGTCTCTTATTGCCTAAGGAAGAGTGATCTTGTCATTTCGATTTTATTGGTAGTATTTCAATAAATATATTTTATATAGTCTTTATGTGACGACGTGATTTTCCGTAACTAACTTAAGAATATTGAGCGATAATTACTAATTGCTTTTTCAGCAAAATTATCTTTAAATGAAACAATATTAATCTCTTCCATTCCTCTTTTTGTCATATATTTCATATTTCTTATTTTCAGGGTAGGTGGTGGAACTGACAATTTAGTTACTAATACTTCAGTGTAGTGGTATCTTTTAGATACTTGTGCATTGATTCATTTAATGAAGGGGTGGGATTATAAAACGAAAATATGTTTTGGTTGTATATACATATTCATGCATAATGAATATGCAAGTATGTAAGAAGTTTCCCGAAGACGCCTTTCTGAATGAGTTTTCTAATCTTCCTTTAGAATTCTTAAACGAAAGATAATTTTCATTAGAAATTAAAATATAATATAATATGATATATAAATATGTGTAAAGCTGTATTCTACCTGAAAACGTACCCCAAATTCACTAACAGCGTCAGCAAAATCTTCGTCGTCGTCCTAATGATCGTCGACGTTGTCTTCGTCCATTTTACTCTCATCGCTGTAGTCCACGTAGTCATTCATTGTTATCATCAACACCTTCATCCTCATCATCATCATCATCATCATCATCATGAAAAACAATAGCAGCTACAACAACAGCAGCAGCAACAATAGCAACAACAACAACAACAACAGCGTCAGCAAGAACAACAACAACAAAGACAGCAATGACAGCAAACATTCGTCTGCTCTGTCTCTTTCTGCAACCATGACGTCACAGCCCATTAGTCTTCGTTGAAAATGGGAAATAAAATCAATTGAGAATCAAAGAATCAAAATGGCGTCAATCCTTGCGGAGTGTGTGAAAAAAGGACGCTGTGTTATTGGTGCAATGAAATCGTCTTCTAGATGAATAGCTGTATGACACGACAAGTTATTCCTTTAATGTTTCGCCGAAGAAAAATTTATAGGGAGTTTTGTTCAATTGATTAACCCCTTTCTCCAATCGCACGCACGTACACACACGCGCGCACAAGCAAACAAGCACAGAAATATGATAATGATTTCTTGCAAGACAACACACATTTTGTGGGAGATAACTGTGCATTAAATCAACTTCAATACTTGTCTTGTACTAATTTTATCGACTCGTGAAGGATATAAAGCTAAGTGTATACTGTGCCAGAAACTGTGTTCAGAAATCAAAGGGATGTATATGTTGACTTGCAGTATTTTCTTTGGTTGCATAAACACCCGTCCCACCTTAACAACAATAGCAACAATAACGAAGACGACAACAACAACAACAACAACAACGACAACAATAATAATACTTTCGTTGCTGACCACAAGAGCTGCAAAAAATATTTAGGACAATGCGAAGGGGAAACAACTATAGCAATAACAAAGAACAAGAGTATGATAACAACAAGATTCCTCAATAGGAGGGATTAACATGCAGGGTTACTATGAAACACCACAGATCACGAGTCTCAGCTACCACGAGGGGCACTATTGATAGGTGACCTTCTTTCATTCGTTCGCTCCATCCTACAATCACCACTTAAAGTAGGGCCGTGCTTTTCAACAAATGCACTGGAGGCAGCATATTCCTCTTACCTTCACCTTCCTTTTCGTAAGTAACTTTAAAATGTCGATGAGTGCTTGGCCAAAGAAAAAAAAATATCTATCTTCATTCCTTTCAGTTTCGTTCATCACAGAAACTCTTATGCCATAGACACCAGGCAGATGAAAACTGCTAGCCCTTCTCAGCAAAGGTAAGCGACAAAGTCATCTTCACATACTCGTGGTCCGATATATGGATCCTCCCTACACACGGTAGTAGCTTTCGATATAGCTGCACAAGTTGACGATGCTCAGGCAATGTTCAAGTGAATGCAGTACGGTTGTGTTGCACTATGCACATCTCAGAGAGGCCCAGGTGACGGCACTGCACTGCCTGTACAATTTATTGCAAACCGTTAACTGACAATCTGGCCTTCTGAATTTTCCTGTTCTTTTCCACAATACTCATTTGAATCGGACTCTTGAAATAAATAAGATTAGATGTTTTCAGGAGATTTGCAGGCTATTTCTATCTGAACTTTTGAACAGTTCTGGCAGGAGGTCAATGTAGAGCTTATGGCGTTCATGGCCATTTAACAACATTAACAAAACCTTAATATCTATACTCGGTAACAATTTATTCTCATTTTGAAGACACACTGCCCTCTATAGAACTGGGGTAGAATGTACGAGGTGGAGGAGCAAGTTATGGTTGAAAACTTCACGGCCTGGTATTCACTGGTGTATAAAACCTATTCTGTCTCATATTTCTTCTCATATATTTCTGTGTATAGCACCTATGCACTCTTAAGGCATTTTCGGTTTTTGCTGAAATGGGGATGGCAAATATTTTACTTTCTCTGTTGTCGCATCTGTATGTGGTTATGTGCAGGACTAACATGCCAAGTTGGACAATGCAGGCTTTGTACATTTTTCTGAAGGCTTCTTTGTTTGTGAGTGAGTGTACCATTTACTTCTTGACTTGGGTGAAGGAGATAGGTTTCTTGTTGGTGGCAATGGTGGTGGCAAAAATGATAGCAGTCTATCGGTGAAAGTGTTGTTGCAACTATTGCTGCTGATAGAGGTTTTCATTCAGTACTACTTCATGATTCAAGTGAGAGCGACATTATCTTTTTTACTTCTGCCATTACCACTGCTGATGGCGTTGCCGACAACAATGGTTATGCTTTTCTTGTACGCATATCAGCAGCTACTGGTGTTGTCTATAGTAGTGGAGGTGTTGCTGTTGTTGTCACCAATGACAGCAGGTGGTGTTGCCGCAAGATAGACAGGATCACCATCAGCAAACGATGTTAGGGATAATAGTTGAGATAGTATCTGTGTTGTTGTAACAACAGCTGTTATTACTTATTACAAGCGACGCCAAACTCTCTTCAGTAAAATACACGATATCCTCCGGCATCAAATCTTTAAATTATTTCCTTTCGCACACCGTGCTTACAGTTGTTTGTGGAGTTTTTTTTAAGGCAATACTAAAAAGGGGATTTTTATTGAATGTACCGATGATATTAACTGCATGATATTAACGATGGTATTATTAATGATGATGGTATTAACTTACATGGATCGATGATATTATTAACTGTATCCTGACACAACCAATTCAGCATTGAAACGGAAGAACTCAATAACGGGATGAGCAAAAAGATATTTTTTACAAAACTTACACAACAGTAAGGCACCATAACGCATAGTCCCAAAGCAATTATATTGGTAATAATTCCAATCTTGGCACGAAGCCATCAATTATCAGGGAAGGAGTCAAGTCGATTACATCGACCCCATTACTTAAAAGATACTTTATTTTATTGACACTGAAAGGATGACTGGCAATTTTGAGCTCGGAGGGATTTGAACTGAAAATGTAAAAAAAACGGAAAAAATGCTGCAAAGCATCTCGTCTGATGTGCTAATGATTCTACCAGATCGTTGCTTGAATAATGATGCTTTCGAATTTTTTGCACAACGCCAGTGATATCGGATAAGTAGATAACATCGATCCTCAGTACTCAACTGATGCTGACTCCGAAAGGATAAAAAGCAAAGTCGACAACGGGGACGAAATGCTGTTAAGCATTTTGCCCGGCTTGCTAGCGATTCAGCCAGTTCGCCGCATTAATAATAATAATAATAATAATAATAATAATAATAATAATAATAAGTGCTCATGGGAACTGCCCATATCCTACGTAAAATACTGTCTATGTGATCTCAAATTTTAAAGCAAACACATAATTTTCTTATGGTTTCTTAAACATTCACTTGAACAAAACTGTACAAATCCAAATATATGGTACCCTAGGCATAACACCTACATGAACTTCTAACGTGTTGTCTCTTGAGGTCTCTGGGTGAGACTTGGATCCAACTTGTACAAATGCAAAACAAAAGTCAAACATAAAATAATAATAATAATAATAATAATAATAATAATAATAATAATAATAATAATAATAATAATAATAATTGTGCAGTATACTAGCACAAAAGGAGTATGAGCGCGGACATGACAGCGTAGACAAATGAGTGCATTTGGATGTTAACTGAAATGTATGGCTTCAAAACAACAGAAAATTTGTATGAACATGAACCAGAATCTCTGATGGAAGGTGAGAATTACCTGATCTTGTAGGACTTCTCCATAAAGACTGGCCATATTATTGAAGCAAGAAGATCACATATGATTATAGAAGATAATATTCTTTACGATAGCAGAGTCGATACCTAAGAAATTGAAAAAAAAAAAAAAAAAGGATGAAAATATCAAGAACTAACCAGAGAGCGTAGGAGATTGTTGAAAGACAAGGCAACAATTATCCCTGTAATAATTGGTGCCCTAGGCGGCGCAACAGCCAAAATACTGTCTGAAAGACTGAAACAAATTGGAATTCAAACTCGCAACGTCAACCTGAAGAAAAGTAGCATCCTATTTTCTGCAGAAATCCTAAGAATAATTCTTGAGATTTGAGGAAACTTGTTGTCAACAAATCTCCAGATAAAATACCTGTTAACTGAATTAACATGCACTAGCAAATAATAATAATAATAATAATAATAATAATAATAATAATAATAATAATAATAATAATAATAATAATAATAATAGAGAAATTAAGGCCAATAGACCAGATATAGTTGTTAAAGATCATGAAGGAAAAAAATGCTTTCTAATTGATGTATCAATGTCAGCAGATGACAACGTTTCCCTAAAAGAAATGGAGAAACTTTCAAAATACAAAGACCTGAAAATAGAGGTAACTCGAATGTGGAATCTAAAAACAGAAACAATTCCTATCATAGTAGGTGCCTTAGGTATAATAAAAAAATATTCAGACAAATACATAACAAAAAAAGACAGGACTTACAAATATATATAACATACAGAAAATTGCACTACTGAGCACTGCACACATCCTACGTAAAGCACTTTCAATACAGTAACCATAAGAGCATCACAGCAAACCACTGCACATACCCAAGGCACACAGAGCTGCGCTCGGTAGTGAAGTGAAAGCACGTTATAAAAATAAAACTACTGAATAATAATAATAATAATAATAATAATAAAAATAATAATAATAATAATAATAATAATAATAATAATAATAATAATAATAATAATAATAATAATAATAATAATAATAAAATTTTAAAGCAAACACATAATTTTCTTATGGTTTCTTAAACATTCATTAGAACAAAACTGTACAAATCCAAATATATGGTACCCTAGGCATAACACCTACATGAACTTCTAACTTGTTGTCTCTTGAGGTCTCTGGGTGAGACTTGGATCCAATGCAAAACAAAAGTCAAACATAAAATAATAATAATAATAATAATAATAATAATAATAATAATAATAATAATAATAATAATAATAATAATAATAATAATAATGATAATGATAATAGTAATAATAATCTTTTTTATTGGCCCTAAATGCCTCAGAATCATTTAGGACAATTTAAGGTCAAAGTATAATATTTACATAAATACGAGGGCAAATAAGGTAACAACGATCGACAAGAGAATTGTAACTTAGCGCTTCGGGAAGACGTACTTAGTTACCAAAGATGCAAAGATCTCACAGTCACCTTTTTTAGGGGACCGAAATGGCTGAGGTGGGAGGGATGGTGGAATTGTTTCGAAGAGACATGAACTTCGAGATATACTCGATCCTTTTGGATCCGGACAAGAAATAGTTTGTCCTCGATGAGAACAACATCGGACTTGGTACTTTGGGTTAGTCGCTGTGTCTGCCCCTCTCTTCTGTTTTTTTTGTTAGGGCAGAAAGCTTTGCAACTCATAAGTGGCATTTAGGCACACAGCCTTCAGCATGATTCCATTAAGCCGGTAGATTAGGTCTTGGATTTGTTTCTCTACACTTCAGCTTGGTCTTGAGGAGGATCTCTACTGTGGTCCCAAACTCACATTCTGTTTGTTTCATGTTGAAGAGCAGGTGACCATCCACCAGATGCCCAACACAGCTGAAACTCTGCCTTAACGTAACAGGTCCTTCTCCCTAAATATGTTGGGCAAAGGGTGAGTTCCTTTTCACTTGTGGTTACTACGAGGTGTTTCCGCACGAAGTCTTCACTCTTGAAGTGAACCTCCAGCCTCCCCAACTCCCTTACTCTTCCCGGATGACCTATATCTGCCAGTACTTCTTTGACAACTCTTTCGACTTGGGTGTGTGTTGTTGCTTCTAAGCGTCGAGTTTTGTCGTATTGCCGTAACTGTTGCTGTTTTGTTGTTGTTGTTGTTGCTGTTGCTTTTGTTGCTGGTGTCGTTTTTACTTGTGTTGTCAAAAACCTTGTCCTTACTGTTGTCATTACCACTGCCGCCATTGTGTTTGTTGTTGTTGTTGTTGTTGTTGTTGTTGAGGATGATGACGATGATGATAATGATGATGAGGATGATGATGAGGATGATGATGAGGATGAGGATGATGATGATGATGTTCAGCAAATGTTTGTCATGAAGCTGGTGGTGGTATGAGTTGCTTTTTCTGCTACACCCTAGTTTAATTTCTTACTGGGCGCTACTCCTGCCATAATTCCAAACTAGAAAAGAAGCGAATGAGAGAAAACACATATTAGAAAAGTTGTGATCTTTAGGGTCCAGTTTGATAGTCATCCTTGTCTCCTAACAAAGTAGGGACACTCACTCAAATTTTAACAAAAATTTACAAAGGAAAATGTATTTAACAAAACTTCGGACACCGATGGGACATACGTCTAGCAAAAATAACAACACCAATAATAATAATTATTATTGTACTTTCTACTATAAGCAGAAGACCTGAAATTTTTGGAGGTGGGTGCTCGTCGATTACTTCCACTGCAGTGGTCAACTGATAGAGATTGGAATTCAAACGCGCCTACCTGCTAACTATCTAAGTCTTGACTAGTGAATGCTTCAAAAAAAGATGGGTGAATGTAGCAAGGATGGCACGTGTGAATGACGGAGCCACCTTGAGCATAACACTAAAAAAGAGTAAAAAAAAATCCAGACAAAAAACAAAAAGGCAAAAGAGAATCACTTACTGTTATAGTTTCTGCAATGACAATATTGACCAAGGTTACCGTGGTCTTTTCCGTAGGCTTTTCTTTCCACGGCTAAACCTAAACTGTCCTCCCCTCTTTTTACACGAGAACATTACTGTGATACACGATCCCTATTGATCGCTTTTTTTTCTTTTTTTCTTTACTCTCGACCCCTTTTGATCGAACTCCCCTCTTTTTCCCTTCCTACGATCCCTTTTGATCGACACACCCCTTTTTTTATTTTTTATATCCTTCCCCCTCCCAAAAAGAAAAGCTCTTCATTGTATTTGTCCCATCTTTGTTGAGCCCTGTGTGGCTAATAAAAGAAATGTATCTTATAAGATATATTTCCGTTAGCTTGTAACTTTTGGATGAAAGTAGTGGTTTCCTTTTCAAAATATTTCATAAGAAAATCCTTCCTAAAACGTCTAGCTCAGAGCTTCTCAACCAAGTTTTGCCCATGAACCACTTTGCTTCTTATTTTACTCTACTTTCCCCTCCAAAGCCATTCGATGTATATTAAAAAAAAAATCCTACTGTATTTTTATAATTAAATATCATTAAGAATAATATGTAGTGAGATCGATTCCCGCATCGGGCTGTGTTTTGTGTTCTTGAGCAAGATACTTTATTTCACGTTGTTCCAGTTCACGCAGCTGTAGAAATGAGTTGCAATGTCATTGGTGCCAAGCTGTATCGGCGTTTGCCTTTCCCTTGGATAACACTGGTGGCACGAAGAGGGGAGACTGGTATGCATGGGCGACTGCTGGTCTTCCATAAACAACCTTGCCCGGACTTGTGCCTCAGAAGGTAACTTTCTTGGTACAATGCCATGGGCATTCATAACCGAAGGGGATCTCTACACTTTACCCTATTATTAGGAATTGTATAAAATAAATAGAATATTATAAGCAATTTATTGCACACAAGTATTAACATAAAATTTTAATATGGATCCCCAAAGGTCATAAGAAGCTTGGGTGGAAACTACAGGTCTAGGAGCATAATGTCTATTCGGAGCGAGCGAACAATATTTTACAATGTGATTTTCTTTTTATAGTTTTTCCTTTGTTGACATACACTTAGCAAAAATGGCGGTTATAAAAACAACAACAACAGCAACAACAACAACAACAACAAAAAACAACAAACGATATTGCCCCTTCTCCAAAAATAAAAGGAATAAGCAAAATACGTCTTACAAAGAAAAGAGTATTAAATGCACAAACACGCACACTTCAAAAAACGCCGGAGAAAACGATATTTCCATAAACAGTATTAACATTAAAACACAAAATGTGAGCGATACGAATAGTAGTAACAACAATATGAACAAAAACAAGGACAACAACAAGCTTTTGTACACACACGCCGGGGAAAAATGTAAACAGAAATATCTTAGAAAGCGATAGTTTTGCCTTTGCTGTTTACTCGGTTAGACGTACACAAAACGTTATGTTATGTCGCTCGATTTTCCCTTACAGAAAAGTATATCCAAGAATTGTTAAAGAGAATAGCTACGTAATATTGCATTTAAAAATGGCGTTCATATGTGAGTAGGTGTAGTTCAAATACCCTTAAAGTAGCAACTGAAAGTAAGATCAATCCGACCTGTGGAGATAAATACTTGGTAAAGCCCACAACACTTGGTTTCATGTTTAAGATAGACAGCAAGAAAAAAAAAAAATTCTGTATAAATTTTATACAGGCGCAGGAGTGGCTTTGTGGTAAGTAGCTTGCTTACCAACCACATGGTTCCGGATTCAGTCCCACTGCGTGACACCTTGGGCAAGTGTCTTCTATTATAGCCTCGGGCCGACCAAAGCCTTGTGAGTGGATTTGATAGACGGAAACTGAAAGAAGCTCGTCGTATATATATATATATATATATATATGAATATATATATATGTGTGCGTGTGTGTGTTTGTGTGTCTGTATTTGTCCCCTTAACATCGCTTGACAACCGATGCTGGTGTGTTTAGGTCCCCGTAACTTAGCGGTTCGGCAAAAAGAGACCCATAGAATAAGTTCTAGGCTTACAAAGAATAAGTCCTGAGGTCGATTTTCTCGACTAAAGGCGGTGCTCTAGCATGGTCACAGTCAAAGGACTGAAACAAGTAAAAGAGTAAAAGAGTAAATTGTGAAGCACTCTCTTATATTTGTACCTTAATACTTGAGCCAAAGAAACAACGGTAAAAGTGAGGGACATTGACCATGACATTGTTACCTTTGTATCTCAGTATGGTTGGATAATCAGTGCAGATATGACGAGTGGGGAAGTGTGGCCTGGAAGTTAGGACAGACCTGCAAGTCAAAATGACCCTTGAAAACCAAAGAGCCATATTGGAATGGTGAGCAATTAAGAGAGCAAAACACCAAAGGCATGAGACAGTTGATGCAGAGTAAAGGTCGACTTGATTTAGCCGATGTACTAAGAGCCACTTGAAGGCGTTTTTACTCTAAACACAGGAGGAAGGCAAAGGGTGTGAGGACGATGAGTAATACGAAATGTATTTTCATACTTTTACTATTATGGTATCTTGTTTTAATAAAATTTATCTCTCCATTCTTGCAGTAACCATCCCACATTTTTATACAATGTATTCTTTCCAGTTTAAGATATGATTTAAAGGGCATTTGGTTGTTATTTCTATCAGGTCAAGGGACTGTATTCTTTCTCCCTTACTGGGAGTGCGAGTGCTCAGAGTAGAGGGTTGCTGCTCTGAATAAATGGGTTTAAGATACTGTTTTTTTTTCTTATCGGCCCTGTCACTTATTTTTAGAAACATTATATATTCACTTGTGTGTGCATGCATGCATGCGCGCGCGTGTGTGTGTGTATGTGTGTGTGTGTGTGTGTGTGTGAGTGTATCTATGTGCGAGAGAGAGAGAGAGAGAGAGAGAGAAAGAGAGAGTGTGTGTTTGTGTGTGTTTGTGTAAATGTATATGCGCATGCGAGTGTGTGTATATATATATATATATATATATATATATATATATATATATATATATATATATGCGTGTGTGTATGTGTGTATATGTGAGTGTGTGTGTGCGTGCGTATGTGTGTGTATGTCAATGTGTGTATGTATGTGCATGTGTATTTTACGCATAGAAGTGTATAACCTTATATTACATTTCTGGTATTTCGTGTTATGCTCTTTGATTATTTATGTACATCACTAAAAGTATTGTCTTCGCGGGAAAAATTAAACGGTTTTCTTTTTTCCTTTTGTTTTACCTTTCGAAATAAAGAAAAGGTTATTGCGATTAGTGTTTTTTGTTGCTAATTTAGATCTTTTTTTTTTTTTTTTTTTTTTTTGGTTATCCTAAAATAAAATGTTTTATTGTTGTCAATGGTCTTGTTTTGCTATTGAATGAAATGTTTGAATCATCTAAAATGGTAAAAATAACTGCAAATATCAGAAGTCAACCTTCAAGTCGAAAACGACCTCCGGCGACCCTTTACGAAAGTGAAGTTCAACGTTTTTAATGTTCTACAGCTCATCATTTCAAGTTCCAAACCTCCCTTACAGTATATCATTACACTGTAAGCAGCGTAATTGCCAGCTAACGCGGAACCCTATGTGAGGGTGTGCTCGACTTGCTGGAAATAGCAGTCAAATCTCCACCCGGTTAGCCCTTGCTACATTTAAGTAATACGGTAATTAGAGTAGAAAGTCAAGGCTGGGACGCTTTTTTTCTTAATTCTGTTGCATTTTACTGATGAATACTAAAAAGAAAAATAGCACTCCAAGTATGAATCATATTTTGAAATAAAAATAATTATTTAGAAATAAAATCAGGAACAATAAAATTAATGTCCCTTCTTAGGAATAAGTTTTCAATCATAACGTCGCCTTAGAAATATCTTTAACCAAAATCTTCATCTCTTGAAAGAAGTTTATTGCTTAAAAGAAGCTACAGGATTCTGTTTGATAAGAATATACGACGTTTGTCGCCCGTTGCCCATTTCATGTCCATTAGGAAGAGGGTTTTAATTAATTTCATTTGATGTCTTTCTGAACATTAGCGTTGTTGGTTACAGGTTTCCAGCAAACTAACTCTGGTCCATTCCATTTCCAACGGAAAGAAGGAAGAGGGTTGCCTATACATATGGCTTCTAAAAACATATAATTTTGTTAAGCTTTGCAGCCTAAAGTGGCGGCATTCTCAGTGTCAAGAGAATGAATCAGATGGAAAATAATAGAGGTCGGGAGGCAGGGGACCACTAGCGCTTCCTCGTCCCCTGCCGGCCCACCCCTGCGATAGATGCCTCCAGCTCTTCTATACCGCCCTTGGCCTGAACAGCCATCTCACATATCGGCACCATTCGCACCCATCAGGATAAAGAGGCCTAATCACTCGCTACACTTTAACTATTCGGATACGAGTTAATGCCAACGAGGATGCCTTTGGTGATTGCATTTGCAAACTGGTTCAAGAATTCTGGCAAGAGAATGCAGAAAGTTCATGTTCTGAGTGTGGATCTTGGCATCGAATGTCAAGAAGCTCTGTATATTCATAAATGTATTACCAATTGTAAAACGTCGTTCTTCATGCAGTGTCGGTTTCATTGGTATTAGATCTGCTAGGTTGTGGCGTGTACATTTTGTAGTATACTGTTGCTGAAGCAAAAAGTTGCCTCTTCTCTATTCTATAGTAATCTTTGAAGCAGTATCAGCCCCAGCAATTGCAATGATCTAAAGAGCTTCCTTATGGCCAACAGGGAGGTGGCTACGTTTACATAAGTACGCTATCTTAAGTATTCATTGAAATATAGTCTGTTGTACTGCATAATGCTTCACAGTTTTGAAGATGGTGGTTCTACGCGTCAAACCTCCAAAAGAAATTGAAACATAAAAGAGAGGCGGGGTGGAGTTAAAAGTGCAAGAGAAAGAGAGAGAGAGAGAGAGAGAGAGAGAGAGAAAGGAGAGAGAGTGACAGTGGTTCCACATACGACTCTCTTCTGGGAGAGTCATATGTGGAACCAAATATAATTGTCCAAGGAATGTAGTAGATGCTTTTGCGAGTTTTGGCAGTTCTGCTTCCAAGCATGGATCCTTAGATTGCGAAATTTTCGTGGATTGAGAAAAAGAATTTGAGTCATTAGAGAAACGCATCTGATGGGACTCTGAAACTGCCTACGAAGGTCTACATCTATGATGCTTGTATCAACACAGCTCTGTCTATATTGACGACACAACAGAATGCTATAAAGATTTCATCATAAATGTCTCTCATGCGTATGTTTAAGACTAGTTGGAAATCTCTAGCTAAAGCAGAAATGATGGAAAAGACAGGCTATTTCAGTATACAATCTTGCTTAATCAAGTTCCAAGCACCAAACGCATTGAGAAGTTAATCTTACTCGCATCGATGCTTACAAAGCATACTCAGCACAAAACCATAAAAGAGATATCATGATATCACGGAAAACAACCGTAAATCCTTGAATATCAGCTTTTTTATTTCGTACATCTCGTATTGAACAGAAGCTAATAACGATCTATAACCAGGAAAGAAACCTGAAGTTTGAGAAAATTCGAAGTGAGCATTAAGTGGTGAAGCGCAATGCCCGAAAACGAAGGAATATTAAAATTGCATTACAAGAAGGACCAGAAATAATCTAAGCAGTTCATTGTTACATTATACTTCCAAAATCAGTACTTGTCATTAATGGAAAAGTCATTGGAAGAACGAGAGGTAGTTATATACATAAATTCCAACAGCGCCAACGGAATACTGCTGTCCTTTATGCTCAGATGTGCGCCTATCTATTGTTGGGTTGAAAATCCATTGGGCGAATGCTAAGGGCGGAGTTACTATTGGTGTAGTTCTAGATCAAATTAGGTTATATATTTAAAACAAAATTAGGGTTATGTAGTCATTTAAAGACACATTGGCAACAAACTTGTTCCAAGCATATGTCTTGCAATGGGAAAGTAGTTATGCTTGAAATCAAAATGACGACGCCATATGTATGCCTGTATGTATATGCATACATATATGCATGCATTTATGTATGTATGTATGTATGTATGTATGTATGTATGTTCGTATATATATATATGTATGGATGTATATATGTATGGATGTATGTATGCATCTATGTATGTGTGGATATATATATATATATATATATATGTGTGTGTGTGTGTGTGTGTGTGTGTGTGTGTGTGCATATATATACAAATGTATGTATATATGTACATATATATACACACATGTACTTGAATGTATGTGAATGTGTGTGTGCGTGTGCGTATGTGCATGTGTATGTGTATATCGAAATAGAGTATATGGTATATATATTCACCAAGACGTTCTCCCATTGCACTTCAGCT
>NC_142947.1:20350169-20355169 GCF_046866305.1 Octopus bimaculoides
ACAGATCAAACCTTCATGTTGTTCATGAATATGAGTTCCGTAGTGAAGCCAATGCATCCCAGACAGCTCGAAACATTAATGAGGTACTTGGTGAAGATGTGAATGAGCGCACTGTACGTCGATGGTTTGAGAAGTTCCGGTCTGGTGACTTTACTCTTGTAAATCAGCCCCGTGGTAGACCAGAGACCAAAGTGGATAAAGATGAGCTGGAAACTACGCGTGAGTTAGCAGTAAGGTTTGATGTTTCGATTCCATATGTACTGGACCATCTGAAATAAATCGGCAAAGTAAAGAAGTTGGACAAGTGGGCACCACACGAACTAAACGTCATCTTGAAACTTGCTATTCTTTGCTATCATGGTATTAAAGCGAACTATTTTTGCATTGTATTTTTACGGGTGATGAAAAAGGGATTCTTTTCTGCACGGTGGTTGGATAGAGACGAAGTACCAAAACATAATCCAAAAAAAGAATATTCATCAAAAAAAGCTAATGGTGTCTGTTTGGTGGTCCAGTGCTGGTGTCATCCACTACAACTTCATGAGACCTGGTAATTACAGCGGATATATACATCAACCAATTGGATGAAATGATCAATGAACTTGCAATTAAACAACCGACATTGGTCAATAGAGACAGGCCAATGCTCTTGGAAGACAATGCTTGACCACATGTTGCACAAAGAACGCTACTCAAGTTACAGGAACTGAATTTGGAAGTACTCTATCAATCAATCTTGCATAATTTTACTGTTCCACGTACAGATTGTAATTGTAAACTGAGTTAGTTGGTCGATTCCTTTTCTGAAAATCCAAGCTTATCCAGGCTGTCAGTTATGATTTTACTCACAAGACCAAATGCACCAATTGTTATTAGTATATATGTAAATTTGTAATGTGGACACAAAAGTTGGATGTTTCGAAGCAGCTGTCAATAGTTGTCTTCTTTCTTTTTATTTTCAAGCAGATATTCACATCAGCAGGACAGCTAACCTCTATGACCGTACATACTTTTTCTTATCTGTCCCAAACAACAATATCTGTTATGTTTACACTTTGACAGATATTTCGATGAGAATGTTCCACCAGTATTCCTTGTGTTAATGTTTGTCAACGTATTTAATAACAGGGGGATACTCTATATTTATTCCAGGACAGTCTTTTTCCCGGATGGCATTGCATATTGTTTCTGCGACAACGTTGTGTTGCATAGGGAGGTAGTAGCTATTTGGACGACTGCTAATCACATGCGTGATGTCTTCCACCGAAATACGACATAATCGATACTTTTGGTTCCATCGTGGAGCTCTATCTACCTTTGTTTTTCTAATCATGATAGACTCGTTGAATCAGGCTGACTATAAAGAAAACAATCATTTATGACCATTTACAAAACCTAATGCCCATGCCAAAATGCATCCTTTAAGATAACGTATTCTCACTAGTACACATACATACGCATACACACAGACACAGACACATAGACACAGACACATAGACACAGACATATAGACACACAGAAACACTCACACACATACTCACACATACGCACGCACACACACGCACATACCCACACACACACGTGTTTATATAACTTCTTCAACGAAAACACCTGTACACAAAATATGACAAACAGCTGGAAATAAATGCTAAGTCTATTAAATCTCACCCTACTTATTCGTTCACGGTGCGTAGCATCAGGAGAATTGCTTTCTGTAATAGCTTTGGGTCGATTTGGGTGAGAAATATTGTTGATAGAATTTGCATGGAATCCTGTCCAATGGACTCTGTCTATATTCAGAAGATCAGTTTTTCTACACATCGCGCCGCTTTGAGTCTGTTGAGCAGTCAGTACCTTGACACTGTAATTGAATGAATTGGCACTTGATCGAATAACTAAAATACTCATCGTAGAAATCGACGTTGGACCCATTTGCATATTTTTACTCCATAATATCGACTTAGATATACAGAAAGTGGTTCATGAATAGTAAACGAGTGATGGTAAGACTATATTAGAGACTAAAGAAGAACAACAATCAATAAACCATCTTCTTTATACGAATTCTTAATACTATGTACAGGAGACAACATTTCAAATGGAAATCCTATGATTCATGACACATACAAAAATGCCTCCCCGCTGACACTCAACCAGTTGAAAGCGTAACCAAATCTCCTACAAACGACATTCTGCCATCTTAGAAAAAAAAAAGGCGCCATGAATGATGTAGTCTTAGATGTATAACGTCAAGGAAAAAGACGGGATGATCATGGCTAGAATTATGGCTGACCTATGGCTAAAAAAAGACCAGCAACCTAGTAATGATGTGTATGTATACTTAAAGATTACTAAAGGAGTATGGTACTAGACATATGTGCAAAATTTAATCTCAGACTTTGTCACTGAAACCAGAGAATTAAAATAGAACCACTTAGTTAAAGGGTAGAAGAAAACACTTAGGAGTAGATGAAACTGATAAGATATAGCGTACAAGAAGAAGGAGAAAATTAAATAAAGAGTTCTACAGAAGAGTCAAACTAATATAAACCGAACTATGTGCCTGCCAGAAATAAGGTTAGAGTTACAAATACACAGGCCATCTCAGTTATAAATCACAGCTTTAATATTGAAACTTAAATGAACTGAAGAATCTAGATAGAAAAAATTTGTAAAATTTTTTACTGTATTTTAAACTTACCCTTCTGAAGCTGATGTAAATACGACATCTACTGCAGTAAAGAGAAGAATAGGTCCGGTAGTGTAGTCGTATTAAGCCATGAAAAATACTTAAAACAAATGTATTTAATATAAGGTGACAGGGTTAGTGATACAAGATATCAGGAAAACAAAACTACTTTTTTTGTAGTTATATGAGAAAAATAAAAAATAAACTGAATGCTGTTTACGCGGAAGAAAAGAAGAAATAAATAATGATAAAACAGAAATGATATAACAACAAAATGAAATGGAAAAGTAAATAAAAATACAAAAGAAAAAAAACTAAGTAAAGAAATCCTCTCCCTGGTCAGTCTGATAAAAAATTGAACTAATTGAAAATGAGTCTTTATGAAATAGAAGAGTTACCCGGGACATTTGGTATATACGTGAAACTGGAATCGACTTAACGTTCTGCCCCAAAACTGCTGGCCTTGTGCCAAAATTATTATTATTATTTCACTCGCTCAACTTTAGACGATCATGCATGTCGATTTATTTGAAATAATGAAAACAATGTCAATGAAGCTATTTAAAGCTGCTGGAGGCCGTTTGATTGGTTGCATGGTAGGTAAGTTCTTTTGATTGGTATGAGCAAGAGGACCTTCTTTGAAATTAATCAGGAAAGTTATAGATGACATCCATTTGTCTTTTGGCAGTACCTACAGCTGGTCACTTCAAAGTATATTATATCGTTGGTCGTGTAATGGGTGGCATAGTTGGGTATATGAATGATCATGTAATTGAGTGCCATGTGACATCTGCCCTTCTGAGTAACTATCCATCAATGCAAGAGTTGCATTTGCTGGCAGAGTAATGCGCCAGCTCCAGCGTTCGATTCTCTAAAGCGGTTAAAAGAGAGAAATTTGCTATCTTAAAATCGGTTACGTGTCTGTCCTCACCTATGGATGATGACCGAAAGAGTACGACTGCGAATATAAGCGGCCGAGATGGAGTCCCTCCGAAGAATTTCTGGCGAAACGTTATTCCACAGGGTGCGAAGTTACTTCAGGTCGAGCGATTATTTTTCCGCATTGAGTACTAAGGACACGTGACTAGAATGTCGAAAGAAAGAATTGCAAGATACATTCTACAAGCCGAGACAACCAACAGAAGACTTAGAAATAGACCAAAATCGAGATGGCTGGATACTATTCATAGTCTTAGTTGGTCATGCTTGGGAATCTAATGAAGATTACTTCTGACAGGGACTTATGAAGGTGCATGAGGACCTTACTCCAACAACTCTCCCTGGAATAGTTGAGGGAGAAGATGTATGGACATATATACATGCGTACATATATATAATATATATATAATATATATATAATATATATATTTGAAAGTCATTGTGAAAATTACTTGATATAGTATTACTAAGTACAAAAAGGATTTTCTTAAAATTATTTTTTAAAAAGAAATTATAAATTCTTTATCAGAACGTCACTAAACTTTGTGGAAGAAGTTTCCTTCTAGTGTGTAAGCGCTTTCGATTATCTTTTCAAACACACGTGTTCTTGGATAAGGTATGACATAGGAAGTTATTATATTTGTAGTAGTGGTAATATTAGCTGTTTCCGGTTTATTTTCAAACTTAGAGTTTTCATAAAGTACTCTACCTTTGTCTTTCATAGGTAATCATTTTTATCTAATATTTTGTAAAAAGGGAACATATAAATATTCTTTTACCATTATCTATTATATGAAATGTGGACTATTTTCGGTTTGGTTTCGGATTTAGGATTTTTATAAAGTATTGTACATCTTTTGCCTTTCGTGGTTGATCATTTTCATCGTTAATTTTGTAAATTGGGAATATCTTAAACTTTCTATTTGCACAAATATCTAGATGTTCACTGCAAGGGACATTCCTAAGAGATGACACCTTAACTTGTTGTTTATGCACATTTTCACGAGTGGTTAGTTCCCTTTCATTCTACTCTATGTAGTTTCCATTGCATTTTGGGCATGTGATACAGCAAATGAGGTTTTTTTAAAATTTATTTTACAATTCATGTTTGCATTCACTTTTAATTCCTTCTCATTCTTGAATCTTTTGCTCAATTTATATATATATATATATATATATATATATATATATATATATATATATATATATATATATATATATATATATATATATATATATATATATATATATATATATATATATATATATATATATATATATATATATATATATATATATATATATATATATATATATATATATATATATATATATATATATATATATATATATATATATATATATATATATA
>NC_142947.1:20357669-20360169 GCF_046866305.1 Octopus bimaculoides
ATCTATCTGGAGAAGAACTGGGACGAGATAACGAGAAGGGTGGCCACTCTAGCCCGGCAATGGGCCGAAAGGAAGCTTTCCCTGAAAGGTCGGGCGGAGGTGGCGAACACGTACATCGCGTCCGTCATCTACTACCGCCTGACCGTCGTGCCTTGTCCCGACCCTACCATCACCAAACTGGAGCGCATCCTCTTCCGCTTCTTGTGGAAAGGAAGCGTTCCGACGGTTAGGCGATCCGTTTGCTGCCAACACCCGTTAAAAGGAGGACTGGGCATGCCGTGGTTGATGATGCGCAGGCACGCGCTGAGACTGCGACATCTCCGGCTCTACGTAGACAACGGTGAACAGGTGTGGTCGCCGTTTGTGCGGCGCGCTTTCCCGCAGCTCGTCTCCATGACCGAACTGCAGTCGTGGATCAAGAAGAGGCCGAGGAAGGGCGAATGGCACCGCGAGTGTCGCGCTGCTCTTCGGCAACTCCAACAACCCGGGTCAACCTTGAGCGACTGCATCACAACTAACGCATTCTATAGTGGATTAGTGGAGGGAAGGTACGACGACGATCTCGGGGCGAACCTGGGCGTCGACGAGGAATACCTGACCCGCCTGTTTAAGACGACCTTCGGACCGGGACCTATGGACAACTTCCAGAGATCCCTGGCCTGGCAGTGCTATCGAGAAGTACTACCCGTTCGGGATAAGCTCTACAGGCATGGCTCGAGAAACACGAGGCCGACCTGTCCGAGATGCCGGCAGAGCGACGAAACCGTTCTGCACGCACTCGTACAGTGTCCCACCATTTCCGAGCTGTGGGCTTACGTCGAACAACTGCTATCGCGTGTGGGACGAGTCGGTCTATCAGCCGAGTCTATCGTGAATATTGTCGCGCCTCCTTCCTTTAAACGGGAAGGAAGAGCTATTTTCATCGTACTTGTGGCTATGGCGAAAGAATGTGTATGGTGGACGCGTCTGAAAGGTCTAGAGACAAAGACTTTCCTCTCTGGGCAATCTCTCATCAACTTCTTCAAGTATCACCTGAAGAGGAAGGTGAGAGTAGAAAGGGAAGTCTTGTCTAGTGAATGCTTCAAAAAAAGATGGGTGAATGTAGCAAGGATGGCACGTGTGAACGACGGAGCCATCTTGAGCATAACCCTATGAACTAAAAAAAAAAATTTTTTTTTAAATCCAAGAAAAAAAAAGAAAACAAAAAGGCAAAAGAGAGTCACTTACTGTTATAGTTTCTTCAATGAGAATATTGACCAAGGTTACCGTGGTCTTTTCCGTAGGCTTTTCTTTCCACGGCCAAACCTAAACTGTCCTCCCCTCCTTTTACACGAGAACATTACTGTGTGATACACGATCCCTATTGATCGCCCTTTTTTTTTTTTTGATCCTTTTTGATCGAACTACCCCCTTTTCCTTCCTACGATCCCTTTTGATCGCCCCCCCTTTTTTTTTTCTTCCCCCTCCCAAAAAGAAAAGCTCTACATTGTATTTGTCCCATCTTCGTTGAGCCCTGTGTGGCTAATAAAAGAAATGTATCTGTCTCTCTGTCTGTCTGTCTGTCTATCTCTCTCTCTCTCTCTCTCTCTCTCTCTCTCTCTCTCTCTCTCTCTCTCTCTCTCTCTCTCTTTGTATATATATATATATATATATATATATATATATATATTTATATATCCTGTTTGCTTATCTGTCTATCTAATTATTCTGTTTGTTTGTCATTCTATCTATTTATATATCTATATATCCTCTTGATTGTCTATCGACATATCTATGTATATACATGTGTGTGCATGTATGAGTGCGTGTGTGTGCTTGTGTGCATCTGTGTATGTGTGTATATGTGTGTGTCAGTGTAAACAGACAGACAAAAGTATCATTACTACGCACTACACAATATTCATACCTACAAGTATACGCACAAATGAACTTCTCCAGTGCACTTAATCCTATTTCACACTCGTCCTTTACACACACACACACATGCACATACAACTCTTATAAACACAAATTTTCGTGTGTAAGTAACACTTATATGTTCACGTATCAACCATAAAAGAAGACACGTAATCACTCATAGCTATGCACACATACTTACACACAGATATGGTACCAAGTGAATACATTAAAGTGGACTGGGAAGTGTTCATTTACTATGGGTCTCTAGATCACTAGATCGATCGATCGTCACATATTACTGGTACAAACGATTTTATGCGTTATGTATAAGACTGTGCGTGTATGCGGCACGTGCGTGCAAATGTGTATATGGACATACATACATATATACATTTATATATATATATATATATATATATATATATATATATATATATATATATATATATACAATTAAGCCTAAATAAAGGACTGAACCAGTGCGTGTGTTTATTACCGGCATAATGCCTCTCCCAAGGTTAAATTGCATTTCTTTCAACACACGTATCCACATCAAGAATCTTGCACATGAAATACACATACGAAATATATATATATATAT
>NC_142947.1:20370169-20382669 GCF_046866305.1 Octopus bimaculoides
ATTTATCATTAATCTTTCGAGATGTTCACGATCACACCTTCAGGATTAAGTAATGTTGTCGGTTGTTGCTGCATTATATTTATTCATTTCCCATGACAGTAGCTGAATAAACTCTGATATTATATATATCTTTCACGAAGAAATCGGCTATGTCTGTCTCGCCTGGACGTCTGTTATTGACAAGGCCAAAGAAGGCCGAAACCACGTTATCTAGCAGTTCCAGTAGATGTAGCGGATTGTTTATTGCTTGTCAACAATGTAAGCACGAGTGCTTTTATGCAACACGATTCCATATGAGATGTCTTTTCATGGTAAATAACGCATTATTCTATGTCCTATGACAACCTTTACGTTAAGTGGGAGATAATATGATCTTTCGGGACTAATATCGCTTCTGTCACTATTAATTATTATTTGTTTTAAATAAGCCCGCATGCTATTTCCGAGACCACTGCCTGAAGCGACAATGAGATTCTGTGTGTCATTAGCGGGGGCTTCGGCTGCTAGGAAGGCATAAATATATTTATCAAACATATCGTTGTACTGTAGTAGTTATTCTGAGATATCAGGGTGAGTAAAAAGTAAGCAACGTTTTGAAACATAAAATTCACCACAATATGTTTGAACAACGTGGAAATTCTATTCATGAAAGTAAGCATCATTACAATCAACACATTTCCTCAACGACTTACAAGTTTGTTTATTCCGGTAACATAAAAATCTGGAGTTCTGGAGCTGATGGAGTCTTTGAACGTACTTTAAGCATCGGTTTCATTTTTTGAACTCCTTCTCCCGCAGGAAACCATCAAGGTGCTTGAAAAAGTGGTAGTCGGTAGGAGAAAAGTTTAGGGAATAAGCTGGGTGGGGAAGAACTTTGTAGCCAAGTCCCCTCAACTTCATTAGTGAAACGTGTAGTCGAGCATTGTCATGAAGAATGATTGGCCCTCTTCTGTTGACCAGTCTGGGACGGAGGAGTAGCAGTTTTTCATTCATGTTGGCAATTTCATGGCAATATATTTCTGCAGTAATGGTTTTTCCAGGCAGGTTTTAAGAAGTTATAGTAGATGAGCCAAGTAGTACACCACCAAACAGTCACCATAACCTTCTTTTTGAAGAGCTCGGGTTTAGGGAAGGTTTTCGGTGCTTGATTTTGGTCCAACCACTGCGAAGACCGTTTTTTATTATTGTACAGAATCCACTTTTCATCGCAAGTTACAATACGGTCGAGAAATGGATCGGTCTGGTTACGGAAAAGAAACAATAAGTAAATTTCATATCTGCGCATTTTCTGATTTTCATTCATATCGTGTGGTACCCATCTATCGAGCTCTTTTGATTTTCCGATCGCATGCAAATGGTCGCAGACAGTTTTCTGGCTAACTTGAAGTTCTTTTACCATTTCTCGAGTGGTTTCACGTGGATCTTTCTCAATGACGGTCTTTAATTAACCGTCATCGATGACAGATGGGCGTCCACTACGCTCACGATTTTCAAGGCTCAGGACTCCACTACGAAATTGTTTAAACCACTTTCGAGCTGACCACTCACTGGTCATTTCCTCACCAAATGTTTCATTGATATCGTGAGCAGTTTCAGCTGCTTTACGTCCTTTTTTTGAAGTTGAATAGCAAAATCGCTCGAATATTGCGCTTTGACAGTTCTTTTTCAGATGATTGTAACAACGATGAAAAAAATATCCATGTTAATTTAATGATGCATTTGGGCAAGTCTATGTCTGTATTATCAGACAATTGGAAAAAATGTTTAAACAAATTTTAAACTCAGCAAAAATCCGGTACAAATTCTTCTTGGTTCAAAACGTTGCCTACTTTTTATTCATCCTGATACACAGTATCAGTGCTCACAGTATATCATATGTTATTTGACAGTAATTTATTAATCGATCCTGCTACTCAGATGTTATATTACACAAACCGATTTTCAAAAACCCTTTGAAATAATGGGTTAACATGTAGTCGTTTGGGCAGCACACACACACACAGTTATACACACAGACACACTTATACATATACATACACGCAGACTTTCATACACACTCACACACAATTATACTTACATGTATATATATATGTGTGTGTGTTTATTCTTGTGTTGAGGCTGTATTGAGATTTTAATGTTTTACCAGAGCTAAAAAAAGAAGACAGATAAGCATTTTCTGATCTGTGCAAACAAATTGTTGCAGTAGTCAGACTGCATGTGAGTTATGTGAAGATTGATGGTATAAAGTTGAAAAAATACATGATATTATCTACTACGAGCAATAAAGTTTTACTTAACTGAAATCAATATTGCATTTACGTATTGCGTTTCTCATTTTTCATCTAGAAACCAAAGCAGACCGCATTGAAGTATGTGAGTAAAGTTCTTCTCTGTTAACGAGTTAAGACCATAATTTGTTGTATTGTAAAGAGTTTTATTGTAGGCATTCTATTGACTTGTACTTTATTCTGTAATTATGAAATAGTTATTGAAGCAACTCGGAATATAAATTTTCTTGAAGTCAAGAATAAGAATATATTTCATGAAGACAACTTGAATTTATTATTCGACTATTTTAGAAGCTATTCATTTTATTCAGCCAATCTTAATGAAATCACTTATTGAATCAGTTAAGTACAACTTGGGAATTCATTTTGTGCTTGTATGGAATTCTGTGCGTATTACATTATTCTCGTTGCACGTCTCAATATCATGTCGTGTATGGATGTATTTATTGTTCACATAGCTGACAACCAAAAGTTAAGATCCGAATATAGTATATAAACATATAAAGTAATATATCGCAGTTTTTGGATGACTCAGAACCGTGTCTTTCAGAATTTTCTATGAAATGGTCAGTGTGACAATTACTATATAATGTGATTTTTAGTTATTCACTGGGATGTCTAAACATATTAGATTTGATAAACTTATAATTTATTGTAATTATAAAATTTTCTGTTAATTTTCCTGTTGGAGTAAAAATAACAATTTTAGCTTTATTGTTGTTAAGGGAGATTCCATTCTCCAACAGTCATTGCAGTTTAGGAAGACTACATCCATCAACAGCCGTTAAAGTTGAGGGAGACTTAACTGACCAACTGCGGTTGCAGTTGAACCAGTTTTCATTTTTCAATTTTAGCTGACATGACTTTAGTCAGTCTGAAGCTAACATAGAAAACACTTGCGTAAGATATAGTGACATGGGTTGAAACTGGTGATTATATAGTTACGAAGTGAACTCCACGCAAGGCTTCAGGTTTAAGTTCAAGTTTCAAATGATGAGGAGAAGATATATGAATAAAATAGAATTGATTAACTCCCGTACAAACTAATTTTGCAGATGATCTTTGAAGTTTGATGAAAGCAGATTAGATGTCCTGCTGGTAAGTGAATAACTTGGCACTTTTGAGAATAGAGTTCTAGTTTCTAACACTTTGGTAACGTCTGAAAATATGTCAGACTTACAGCATAAGCCGCAGAATTTAATGAGAGGATTAGATTGGTCTTATATGTATGTATATAAGTATGTATGTATGTATGTATGTATGTATGTATGTATGTATGTATGTATGCATGTATGTATGTCACATACATACATACATCTTCCATTCTAATCACATGTCCAGCCCATCTCATTTGAGCCAAAATGACATTTTCAATTGAACTATAATATGCCATGCGCAAAACGTTTGTATCTGGTATGAAACATTCCTATTTGACTCCAAAGATATGACACCTGTAAATGGTCCACGTCTCACGCGAATAAAAAATGTAGTCAATACACACGTTTTATAGACACTGATTTTTGTCTGCAAAGAAATGCCGTTATCCACCCATACTTTTCCAGCTTTCCAAATGTAACACTTTCCTTCCCTATCTCTGCATCAAGACCACTATCTCTCTACAGTGTGCTTCTAAGGTAAACAAAAGTGTCAGTGACTTCAAGCCTTGTTCCATTCACAAAAATGTTTGGTTCAAACTATGTTTGTCCTGGCGCGAGAGTAAACATTACTTTAGTTTTCCCAATACTAATTGTGAGTCCAAAATATGCATATGCAGTGGAAAATCTGTCCATTATATGTTGCATATCCTCCTCTGAGTCTGCCAAGAAATCAGCATGATCAGCGTAAAGCAATTCTCTGGCAAGTATTTTGAAAGTTTTTGCTTAACAGGTAAACTGGGTAAGATTAAAAATGCGACCAGATGTCCGAAATCTGTCCGATTCTCCTATTGCAATTCCTAAAGGCACACCAAACCAATGCAGCAAAATAAATAGAGAAAATGTAGTGGGAGGAATATCTCCCAGTTTGACACCGTTGTCCACTGAAAATTCCTGAGATAGCTCACCATTAAAGACTACCTGAATGTGTTGGGCAACCAAATTTACAGAAAAAAATCCACAGCGCCTCCCTGTTTATCGAGTTAAATGCTTTAGTTAGATTTATGAAGACCTGGTATAGTGGCATTTGTTCCTCTAAGCATTGCTCCTGAACCTACCTCCCAGAAAATATCAAGTCCATTGCTTCCAACTGGCCAAGTCTGCATACGTCACCACGCCTCTATCGCCATAGGACTTTTGAAAAGTGATGACTGTACGATGATGGTGTTTTGTTGGGGACATTTGTACTTCATTGGATTTCAGTGACAAACGCTTGTACAATACTTTTGCCACTCTCTGGGTCAAAATAGTAGATTTCAGTAAGAAGCAAAACAGGATGACTAGTACTAAGTTGACTGCAAGTTTTATATTGGAGTACTTTCTCCTAGGCTTTTCCTCAAAAGGAGACTGCAAGCCAGCACTGGTAAGTCAATTTGAATTTAGGGTTTTATTGCCCTATATTGGTTACCCTAATCACGGCTTCGTTTCAAAACAGGAGCCCAATCTAGTAGATTGTTAGTACATGCATACATACATACATACATAAATACATACATACATACATACATACATACATACATACATACATACAAGTTAAAAATGTACGATCGAACTATTGTTGAGTTCTTGAGTTAGAAGGTTCCGTTCGATTTAACCTACCTGGTTCGCTGGTGCATTGTGTCACAAACATAAGGAAAAATACACTCCTATTGAAACTCAAACCTCTTGTAGGCCACTGGAATAATTTAAAAAGTACATAGCGTCTAATATAAAATGAGAAAAATGAAAGCCCATAAATCTTAATAAACATATTTATTGATATAATTATGCAATAAGGTAATGCAGAATGAGTATAAATCTGCTTATAAAATTCATCAGGTTTGTTAAACACCTCATTATTTGTAATGATAAAATAATGTTGAAGGCTGCATCTTTATTTCTATTTGTAAAAACTTGCGAACTTATTCCAGCGTTTGGCTTATATTCTTTTATGATGTTCAACAATAGTTTATAGTTTGAAAGCACTTCATTCCTTTCCTTAACAGCTAAACTTCGATGGAATTAACGTCCTCTTGATCATCACCTTTATTTTCCTCGAGTATCACAAAGTTACTTTGCACATAGGCTGTGAAAGAGATGCACTTAGCTCATTTTCGTCTTGTTAATGATTTGCAAATGATGTTGATTCACAAGCTGAAAAATGTTTTCCTTAGAAACGTTAGAGGTATCATAAAAATCTTCAAAATTTGCTTAAATCTGGGAATAATGGCTCCAGCCATCTTGTAGTAATTGTTCCTGTATCGCATTGTAAGCGTCTACAATATTAGTAATTGCATTCCAGATATTTAATATTTTCCGGGACTCATTTAGGTTCGCTCTGTCCTTATTATTAGTTATTTTTAAAACCCGTCTAACAGCTTCCTTCATATAATGCCTCTTGAAAGATGGTATTACAGTTTGATTTATTGGTTCAATTCCACTTCCGTTACTCGGAGGAAAAAATATCACGTTAGTTTCAGGATAAAGATTTTGTAGCACTTTAGGTCTAGATGCATTATCTAAAACAGTGGTTCTCAACCATGTTTTGCTTGTGGACCCCTTTGATTCCTATTTTACCCTACTGAACCCTCATAACCATTCGATGTATATGAAAATAATCCTACCGTCCTTTTACAATTAAATATTAATAAGAATTGTATTAAAAAATCTAAATATTTTGTATATTGTAGAAATATAAGCAATTTATTGCACATAAATTTTGACGACAAAAGCTTATATGGACCCTCAAGGGCCATATGGACCCCAATTGAGAACCATTTATCTAAAAGTAACCATGCCCTCCTTAACAACAATGCCTTCCTATTTTCACTAGGAACAAAATATAGACTAAACATATTTGCAGAAAGCCAAACAATACTTTTGGTTTGCAAATGATTGGTTGCATTCCTTTAAACTTCACAGCTACATTACCACCAGAAAGTACTGTTAATATGTCCTTGGTTGATTTATGCCCAACATATATGTTTTTCATTAGTATGTTCTTTCAAATAACTTCCAAAATGTTACAGTCTCAACTACATAAAAATAATTTTTTTAGTAGTATAACCTTCTTCAACAATCTCAGCCAAATTCTCTATAAATTTTATTGCCGTTTCGTTATTCACACAAGTTATTCCTCCGGTTAATTTAAAGTAATGTTATGCAAAGATGCTCTTCTCTTAAACATTCCAAACCCTTGTTCAATTGTCTGAATTTCTGAAGAATCTGTTCCAAAGTTTTCCTTCCAGTCTGTCAACTTTCATTATAACACTTCTTTCGTGTTGGCCATTAACCCATACTTTTAATAAACTTCCCATTTTGTCATCATCATGCTTAATTTCTGGACATGATTGTTAACATATTAACGGTATTACGAGCTTGTTCTGTAATTTTGTAATTGATATCTAGCTTTAATTCTATTATATTGGTTTCAAATTTTGGCACAAGGCCAGCTGTTTCGGCAGTACTTATTTTATCGATCCCGAAAGGATGACAGGCAAGGTCAACCGCGGCGGCATTTGAACTCAGAACGTAAAAACGAACGAAATACGCTACGCATTTTGTCCGGCGTGCTAACGATTCTATCAGTTCGCTGCCTTATATTTAATTCCATTATATTAATTTAATGGAATCTGGACCTTTTTACATGCAAAGCATCATCATCGGTTTCGCATTTTGTGGTTATTTTTTTTTTCAGAGTAATATATAACTATTCTTTAGATAAACAGAAGAGCGTATATTTGTAGGGAGACACTAGTCGATTAAACTAACTTCAGTACTATAGTGGTACTATATTTTATCAACGCCGCAGAGATGAAAGGTGTGATTTGAACTAGGAACATTAAGAGCCAGAAGAAATACGGCAAAACATTTGCTGATGCTCTAACGATCCTGCCAAAAACTAATAAAAGGTCCCAAATTCTAAAAATAATATTCAAACGCTAAGTTTGTCTCAAGACGTCATGTAGAGGGATAATTGTCAGGGCATCGTTTTTGTTTACATACATAACTAAGTGAAAAGGTATATAAATAGACCATGGATTTCAATCTACAAAGACTATATTCCGTCTTGAATGGTTTAGTAATTCACGTAAATAAATGTTTCCCTTTCGCTAATTTTAGACAAAGGAATGATCACATGCAATGCATTATTCCAGATTTTAATGACAATAACCTTAAAAATTATGTGGACAATGAAGACATAGAAGCATAAAATTTACAGATGGTATTACAGTTTGATCTATTGGTTCAATTCCACTTCCGTTACTCGGAGGAAAAAATATCACGTTAGTTTCAGGATAAAGATTTTGTAGCACTTGAGGTCTAGAAGCATTATCTAAAACAGTGGTTCTCAACCATGCTTAAAGCATTGCTGTATGTCCGAGTTTGTAGTGCAGAAGTTAGATTACGGTGGACAATTTCTGGGGACAATAGTCGAATGGACAAATCTTGAGGACTGCTTATATATATAGATACACACGTACTCGCAAACGCGTAGTTCTCAAACACACAGTTCCAGTTTCAGTTTCACTGTATTGCACCTAGAGCTCTTCTACAATAGCCTTGGGCAGACCAAAGCTTTGTGAGTGGATTTGGCAGACAGAAACTGAAGACTCCCGTTGTGTGCGTGCGTGCATGTGTGTGTGTGTATGTGTGTGTGTTTGTTATGTTAGTCGTCGTACCCCACCACCGCTTGACAACCGGAGTTTTTGTATTTACGTCCCCAGAACTTAACGGTACTTAGAATATGTATCAGATTTAATGAAATAGAAAAATTACTAGTGTCGACTCTTTCGACTAAAAATTCTTCAAGGTAGCGCCCCGGCTTGGTTGCAGTCTAATGACTGAAACAAGTAAAGGATAAAAAGAAAAAGACAAAGATAGATACAGACAAATGTGTGAGTGGGTTTGAGATCGTAGTTTCGATTCCCAGACCAGGTGGTGCGGTGTGTTTCTTTGAGCAAAATACGTTCATTTCACGTTGCTTTGCCAACATTTCGCTGTCTGACGTGTGGTACGCTGTGCACCTGTACAAGCAATGTCAATTTGATGCAGGGAGTGAGGTGATGTACAGCACAAAAACATTTGCATACTATAAACAGATCATATGTGCAGATTGTTCAGCAAGAAATTGCGTGGCCCTCATCTGTCATCTACCACAGGATAATTCATTACACACACACACACACACACATAAATACTGGGGTGAGTCAGAAAGTGATGCAATTTTTAATTTGCACTACTCTCTTGTGTGTGAGGAAAAACATTTGTACTTCCATGGGGCAGAAGGCTGTAAGGGACCACGGAGAGTATTCCCGCTTTTGTTACCTTTCATTGATTTTATTTATTTCATCTTGCTCGCCTTCAACAGTTTGCTGAAGGCAAGAATACTGAAACTTCGAAATTATTGTCAATATTTTCCTTGTAAAAATCAATAAATAGGTATTCTAAAAGTTGTGTAATCCTTCCATGTAACGTTAAATTGTTTCACATATTGCTTGACATAAAAACAACCATTAATATGTAATATTATGTATACGTGCATGTATGTATTTATGTATATATGTATGTATGTATGTACGTACATATATATATATATATATATATATATATATATATATATATGTGTGTGTGTGTGTGTGTGTGTGTGTGTAAATTTTTATTTGTGGATTAACACTGCTACCTGTGGTTTCATGTGAGTTGATGAATGCGTTTTGTTAACTCTACGTCGCTTGTATTTAGGGCAATGTAATTTATGTTACTCAGCGGTTGTCCTTGCTTTGGGTATATAATATAGTTTGCTGGTGTTTGTGGTGATGCTTGTGGTGGTGGTTGTGTTGGTGATGACAGTTTTGGTAGTATGAGCCCTACTGATCGTGATAGTATTGGTGTTTCGTGGTTGGGAGGTGTTTCTTTCGTCCGTTTCCACCTCCCAGCATTTTTATTTTTCCGTCATTTTTTTCCAGTTTTTCTTGCTTGTAACTTGGTACCGTTTGTTAGCTTCTCCCTCCAACTTCACCACACGATGTCTGGGTGGTCCCAAATGGAGTGGGGATTGTTTTGGTAGGTTATTGTCATTTAGCTTTGTTGTTGTGCTTTGGTGGGGGGGGGGGGGGGTCAGTTGCTGTTATTGGTGATTTGGTGGCTCTTGAAGGCGGTGTTTCTTTTCGGTCCATTTTTACTGTTTTTCCACTTTTGGTGTTCTCTTCTTCTTCTGTTGTTTTTGTTGTTGCTACGACTGCTAGTGCTACTGGTGTTGTTGTTGTTACTGCTGCTGATGCTACTGGTGCTACTGTTGCTTGACGGCTGCTGTTTCTGCTGCTTTTGTAATTTCTAATTTTCGTGTCCATGTCGTTGTTGCAGTTTTGACTACACTATGTCGATGGTTCATCTGCTGTTTATGTTGTTTATGTTGTGCAACAATTTTCGTAGAAGTGGTGGTGTGGTGTTCATTCTTCTCTCCTCTTTTGATGTGGACAGAAAGCCTTGACATGGTTTGTGTCATAACACAAACGACATCTTGCTCTTCTGCTCTCGACAGCCACTTACACCTTAATGCTGCTTGGCCCACTGATCAGGCCAGAGATGGACTCTATACTTTGTTGATTCAATTGGAACAATAGCTCTATCCCGACCAATTTTGTTTCTGCAGCGTCTGGAACTGCAGATGTTATCTTTGTTTTTATGTCGAAGCGGACCGCCACCATTAACTAGCTGCTTACTTTTGGGGGAAGTGGTGGGTATTTCAACAATTTTTATCCTCACTACTCTATGTTGTTCGTTCTATTCTTTGGTGTTTCATTCCTAACGATTCATATGTTAGTGCTTCCAAATTGTTTTCTTGTATGAGTTTTGGAATGTATACTACTATGTTTCGTCCAAACCTCATAAGGGGGATGTTTAGCATTGTTTAATTCTTGAGATGGCAATTTAATTTCTTCCTCTTGTCGCAAACGTTTGCAACCCGATTATTTTGAATTTGCTAATTATGCTATCTTAATCTGTATTTGTACTAGTATCGACAAATCTCTCGCCTCAAAAAGCACTCAATAACTAAAATTAATTCATAATATTTTATGTCGAAAATGAAATAGAGAAAACTCACAGCTTATTTTGATGGGTATGATGGAAAGTGTCAGCTGTCCACAGCCAGCAGGCTAAGGTGAAACTTGTTTATTGGTCATGCTTCAAGAACCCTGCGAAGAATTCTTGCAGTTCCAAGCAATGCTGATTTTTGTAGGAGTTCTACCTTTACACTTGTACCAATCTTTTTCAGTCATGCTGGTTGAGTGTTGATACTTCCAAGAGCACCAATTATTATTGGTATCACGTCTATTCTCTTCATTGACCACAACCTTCGTATTTCCCATTTCAAATCGTCATAGTTCTTTATTTTCTCTTTTTCTTTCACATTGACCCTGCTGTCACCGAGTCATGCTATGCCGATTATCATACATGTTCTTTCTTTTTTTTTTTACCACAACAATGTCCGCTTTCCGATGTCTGGTCGGGTGATTGCACTGGATTATTGCATTCCACAGAATTTTGGAATTCTCATTTTCCGTGGCTCCTTCTGAAATTTGCTCATACCACGTCTTAGCTCTTTGTAGGCCGTGATTTCCACAGAGTTCAGAATGGATTCATTCTTGCCACATTGTCATGGCGTCTTCTCTATTTGTGTTGTGCCAATTTCGGGCGTTCGTAATGATGCGCCATACCATTTCGCCCCTCTCTCCACACATTCTGCATTTGTCGCTCTCGGCACTGTTGTCTATTCTGCACTTCATATAATTGGTCCTTAACGTTTGCTCTTGAGCTTCGCACTTGAGTGCTTCTGCTTCTATCTTCAGGTTATTCCTCCTCATCCATAGCTATCGGTCTCTGTATCTGTCTTGGCGTTCACCTCTTTTGCAAACTAACCGTACATTTTCTTTTCTTTCCATGCTTTTTTTTTTCTTTTTTCATTTCTTGTTTAAATTTTTCTTCCGTTACACAATTTTCAGTGTTGATGACGCCGGCCTTCTTCGTGTGTTTCAACAGTGGTTCCACGGCATTTTTTATATACCCACCTAAGCTGTTTTCCTCTGCTTCGATACAGTCCTGGCAACTGATCAAACCTCTCCCACCCTTCCTTCTGGACAAGTACATCCTATTGGTGTCACTCAGGGTGGAAGGCTCTGTGTACTGTCAACATTTTTCTGGTCTTGTTATCCATTTTCTTTACTTCTCTCATTTGCCATTTTATAAATCCCGCTCCATACTTAAATAACGCTACCGCCCATGTATTAACTGCTTAGATTTGATTCCATCCAATCAATTTTGAGCGCAACACCAACCTCAGTCTTCAGAAATACTCCATCCACAGTTGCTCTTTCATTTCCTTTTCCATTATCTCGTTGAACTCCAGCACACCAAGGTATTTGTTTCCTTCCGTTTCAATTTCTTTAATCAAGTCTATATTCGGTAATTCTATCCCTGCTAGGGACAGTACCTTGCCTATTTTTAGGTAGATTATTCTGCACTTCTTGTGTCCAAATTCTATTCTAATATTAGCACTAAAACAGTGGAACTCACTTGTATCTCATCTTTGTCATACAGTTTCAAATCATCCATGAAGAGGCGGTTGATTGTTTGGGATTTTTCCTTTAGCTGGTACCCCAAGGTCGGGGGTATCATAAAGAGAACGAAAAGTAACGGAGGCTTTCACCCTGGAAAATTCCACTTCTGACACCGAGGGTGCCCAAGCTTTTTTCGTAAAGTGTCACTTAGTTTTCCATCCCATTATACTTCTCTTCAGGAAACACGTTACTGTTTTCGCAATCCCAAACAGATCTAAGCACTCAATGATCCACGAATGTGGAATCACATCATAAACTTGGCGATAGTCAATCCAAGCTATTCCCAGATGTGTTCTCCTTCGTTTACAATCTTGCAATTGTGTCTATCAATAGTTGATCGTTGGTAATTTTGCATCTCATTCTCCAGCTTTTTCTTCCGTCGGTAGCATATCATTGTCATCAAGAAATTTATACAGTTCTTCTGCAATTCCTTCTGACAGTAACTTGCACGTTAATAGGAG
>NC_142947.1:20387669-20395169 GCF_046866305.1 Octopus bimaculoides
TATATATATATATATATATATATATATATATATATATATATATATATATATATATATATATATATATATATATATATATATATATATATATATATATATATATATATATATATATATATATATATATATATATATATATATATATATATATATATATATATATATATATATATATATATATATATATATATATATATATATATATATATATATATATATATATATGTATATATACATACATACATATATATATATATATATATATATATATATATATATATATATATATATATATATATATATATATATATATATATATATATATATATATATACATATACATATATATATATATACATTCAGATATATATATATATATATTACGGAGATGTACTTGCATAGCAAGTGACTTGATCTGGGATCGTGTGCTGGAACGAAAACAGTTGCAGCGTACAAGGTGTTTATAAGCCATTTAAAATAACACACAAAAGCCGTTAGATTCACATCAACATTTAAATTTAATTTGTCAAAATATTTTCTTAGCTTTGAGACCGCGACCTTTTCACTGACAAAATTCCGTGCTGCACGGAATTTTTGTCAGTGAACAGTGAACATTCAAATGCTGATGGAATATCTTCCGTATCATGCAGATGAAGTAGCGCTCATAGCGGCGTTGGATAGAATAGTCAAAGCTTGTCATGCCATCTATTTTTTTTTTTTTTTGTAATTGACCTTTGATGTGCTTCAACTTTCATGAAACTTTGTTTCGTGTGGGGAGATCACAATGGACAACAGTATTCAAGGTGGGGGTCGGTCAATAGTAGAGAAGGGAAGGATAATGGTGTGGCTATCTCTCGACTGGAAAGTTCTGAGCATCCAGGAGCACTTTCTGCGGACATGTCAACTTTGCTGTTTAGATGAGCGGCCCACCTTATGTTGTTGTTCACAATTACTCCCAAGTCTCTGATGCTGTTGGATGCCATGTGACTTTCATCTAAGGAAGGGAGTATGGGAGCTTCAAGGTATCCTCCTTTCCGAAGTGGATTAAATCAAATTTGTTCTCGTTCACCAGCATATTATTCTTTTCCGCCCATTAGATGCCTAAAGGCATACCCGGTCACCCACATCATTGATGAACTTCTGGATCTTGAAATCATCTGCAAAAATCCTTATGTTACTGTGCTTGATAGTGTCAGTAATGTCATTGATGTAGATGATGAAAACAAGTGGTCCAAACACAGTGCCTTATGGAACACCACTACTGACTTTGGCTGGGCTTGGTTTTACGTCTTAGACTACAACGTGTTGGGTTCTGCCTGTCAGGAAACACTTGATCCATTGTATTAAATTTCCAGAGACACCAATGTTGGATAGTTTTTCGAGAGGATCTTGTGATCCACCCTGTGAAAGGCCTTGCTGAAACCAAGGTAGATGACATCAGTATTCGAACCCTCTCCCAAAGCTCTCAAAATGTCATTAAGGTGATGCAGGAGCTGCGTTAAGCAGTTCCTTCCATTACGGAACCCATATTATTTGGGGTTCAGAAGTCTGTCGCTTTCAAGGAAATGGGTTATCCATGATCTCACCACCATCTCAAATAGTTTGATGATATGAAAGGTGAGCGAGATTGGCCAGTAGTTCACTGAAAGGGACTTATTTTCCTTTTTGATAACTGGGACAACAGACCGGGACAGAAAGTTTTCAGGAATATAACCAGTATCCAGTAAGTTCCCTCACAGATTAGCAAAAGGAGATGTAAGTTGGTATCGACACACCTTCAGGACACAAGCCGAGAAGCTATCAGGGCCTACTGCTGAATTGTGTTTAATTTCGTTTATTGCTTCTAAGACATCAGCGGCGCCAAACGTTATGTCCGATATAGTGTGTTGAGGATTAACATCACTGATACAGTCCGGATCGGCCATATCAGGATTGCTAGAAACAGAGCAGTACTGCTTCTGCAGTATCTCAATCATGGTTTTGGCCTTATCTTGGAGATTGCCATTTTCATCAGTTAGAGGGCCAACAGTGGAGACAGTGACCTTGTGTTTTTTCGCAAAAGAGAAGAACACTTTGGGGTTGAGTTTGATTTTCTCAACGACCCATTTCTCCTCAGCTTTATGCATTGTTGGAGGTTATATTTTTCTGATTCGAGTAGAGTGACAGCCGTCGAATTTGTGTGGCTGTTGGCAGTATTTTAGTTTGTTAATTTTTTTGGTTATTCCTTTAATTTTTCTGATAATCGTTTTTGTGTTTTGGGGAATTCTGCACTTAGTTTTCACAGGTCTTGGCGGTGTGTGTTTAGCACGTATGTTTGTGACAGTGTCTACAAAGATCTGCCAAGATATTTTGATGCTAGAGGAGGTGTATGTATGTATGAAAGACCAGTAAACATGTGATAGATCGTCTATGATTGCATCCCAGTCGGCATTATGGTATTAAATGGGTAGGCTGGAGAGAGGTGGCAGTTCCGCTCTTCCTTCTGTCAGCTCGGTCTGCGCGGATGGTTGTGAGGTTCCTCAGTTTCCCTTCGGCTTCCAAGTGGGAGTTGTCAAGGTGGGTTTCGGTAAGAATGAAGAAAGGGATGTGGTTTGAATGGTTACCAACCGAATCTTCAATGAATTGGATCTCCCATTTCTGTGCATTGATGGAGGGACTGACACCTTGAGCATTGAGTAGAAATGTAGAGGCTAGCGTAGTGGCGGGTTCTGACTGTTGCAGGGGGCTTTCTTCCTGAGTGTGTGTTAGTGACAGTAATGTGGGGAGCTGGTGCAATGAGGCAATAGCATAGGATGGTATTGAGTGATTGCTAAAAGATTTTTGGTGTCTCTTTTGTCAGGTTCAACATGGCTAAAAACGAATTTTCCTGCTAGAAAAGAATTTCCCTCACTGGAGGTGTGGTTGCACTGTTGGATAGGGTTGTCGTTTCTACTTTTGTTGTGATTTTTGATGTTGTTGTTGTTGTTGTTGTTGTTGTTGTTGGTGGTGGTGGTGGTGGTGGTGGTGGTGTTATTGTTTTTTGTGTCTTCATAAAAACACTGGACCAGCATTAATGCGGTAGGCAGTGTCTTTACTGTGGTTTGTGTGTTGGCTTGGAGCTCCATTTCTTTCAGTGCGTCGGGTCCCTGGAAGATGAGTGAAGGGACAGTCACGCAACATACATACATACATACATACATACATACATACATACAGAAATACCCTATTGTTGATGTTGAAATTCCAGTGAAGGAGATTTAGATCTAGGTTAGAAGATATTTTTACGTAATTGTGGTAAATATATCTGTTAAAATGAGATGTCGGTGTTATTTTCATTTTTGTGTAATTAGACGACAGTTTATTCACTGCAACTTGTACAATCAAGGTTCTTATTTTTATCTAAAATATACTGTCATTCATTCTCTACAATGCTCTTCCATATATGTGGTATACTTGCAAGGCCCCTCTTCCAAAATTCACTTGTCCGTCACGAAAAATACTCCTCCACTATTGTTCTGACCTCGTCTACAGAATTCATATATTTTCCGTCCAAACGATTTTTGAAGACTACGGAATAAATGGTAATCAGATGGGGCAATGTCGGCGAACATGGTAGGTGGGGTATCGTTTCCCATTCAAACTGCTCTAGCCTTTGTAATGTCATCCTGACTTTATGTGGCCGAGCATTATCCGGATGGAAGAACACATTTCACCTTAAAACCAAAGATGGTCGTTTTTCTTCTAGTGCTAATTTAAGCCGCTCAAACTGTTTGCAGCAGGTCAATTTTGTTATCATTTGGTTTGTGTTTAAAAGTTCAAAGTAAACTAAACCATTCATATCCCACCAAACAGATAACAATACTTTACGTGGGTGATAACCTTCTTTAGCCTGGGGTGCTTGTGTTTCTCCTTTCCCTATCTATTATCTTCGACGCTTGACATTTTTGTAGAGAACCCATTTCTCGTCACCAGTTTCTATTCGGTCCAAAAAAAGTTCATTCGTGAGACATGACAACAAAGAAATGCACACATTCACATTCTGCGCGCGATTAGACTCGGAAAGTTTGAGAGGAATCCATTGACCCAATTTGCTGACTTCCGATGGCACTCAGGTGTCGATGAATGGTTGAATGACCAAATCCAAGCTTCTCAGCTAGTTCCACAACAATTGAGATGGGATTTTATTCCACCAGGTTTTTGCTGGACATCCTCGCCGAGGTTCATCTTTTAGGCTGTAGTTTCCGGCTCAGGATTTCTGGAACTACCGTTGACACTAGCTTACGCATATTGTCCAATTTCCATATACCGCATTAATATTCGTCGCACTTCCCGTTGCGTTGTTGCCTTTATTGAACTCATAAAGCAAATTATGAGGACTATTCTCCTTTGTCACTTCCATAATAGCTTTGAAAGAATAAATGTTAAAATCGAACTGTACTCTTCAAAACGTGCACTAAGAATAAGTACAAGGTAAAACTACTACCTGCGTTTATACCAAGTTGATGCAGGTAGTTTATCCCGTCCCCCACCGCCTTTTAGTTAATGCGATTGAAAAAAACCACATTATTTATGGGATGACCCAATACAAATATATATATTTACGTTTATACCGAAATATGTACAAACATGTATGTTCAGTCCCTGTGAGAGTAATGTTGTATATTAATGCATAAAGTTACATGTATATAATGCCTATGTATCTCCCTCTCTCGCTCTTTCTATCTCTCTCTCCCCCTCTCTCTGTATATATATATATATATATATATATATATATATATATATATATATATATATATATATATAAATAGACAGATAGACAGACAGATAGATAGATAGATATTTTTGAATGTTTTAATCTTTTCGTGGGTGATGATCTTCTTTAGCCTGGTGTGCCGGTGTTTTTCCTTTCCCGACTCACTGCCTTTATCAATTGGCTGCGGCCATGCTGTGGCACAGTATTGAAGTATTACACTTGAATGAGCGGAAACTAGTACGTCTTTTCATGTACAATTATATACATGTATATTTTATGCATTATTATATATTGTATAGTTATCAGTATATATATATATATATATATATATATATATATATGTATATATGTACTCACGCATACAATCACACACATACACACACACATATATCAATTAAAAAATTTATCCACAGATGATATGAACAGTAGTGACATCTGATTTCAAATCTCAGTGTTTGAATGTTTTGCTTATATACATATATATATATTTCTCCAAATTGTATCAATTGATTTAAATTTGTTAAATATTTCAGATGCACATATATATGTGTATATATATATATATACATATTTCTGATTCTTGATATATATATATATATATATATATATATATATATATATATATATATGTATATATATATATATATATAAATATATCAAGAAGTAAATGGAGGCGATACAGAAATATTGTGCATCAACTTTTAGACATTCTTCTGGGTCATCTTTTTTTAAAAACAATTATGAGAAAATATATACAAAGGTAAAGATTGTGTATTACATACATAAGCACCAGTAATTCCTAGAATAGAAAAAGAACAGTCTCTTACAGCCGTTTCTGCCAAGAGGTCACAATACCCCACATGATATTTCCATCATTCAGCGGTCGGTGGTGATCGGTATATAGAATCAGGGTATTGGGTGTGCCTCTAGGCGTAAGTGTATATATATATATATATATATATATATATGCGCTGCAGTGGCTCTTTGTTAACTCGCTTACCGATTACATGGTTCGGGGTTCAGTCTTAACAAATATAAGAATAAAAGAATATGTTTACATATACATATACTTACATATGGATATATATATCTATATATTTATTTATATATCCATATACATATACATGAATTCATATGTATACATATATGCATACACTTTGTATGTAAATATATATACATACATATGCATCTATGTGTGTGTGTATATATACATTTATGTATGTATATATGTATATATATATATATATATATATATATATATATATACATATATATATATAACTATATATATATATATATATATATATATATATATATATATATATGGTGGTTGTCTACTCCTTAAACAGAGTTTAACCACCTCCTGCACCTACACCTTAGCCCTTTCATGGCGTCTGATGTGGCTTTTTAAACCAGACAGTGTTTTGAAAAAACACCCACACAGATTGCACCTCTGATTTGCACTACCAATACCTGCAAGTAAGTTCTGCTCATTGTGGATCCTAACATGTCTTTTAAGACCCCCATTGGATTTGCAAACCCTCTGGCACACACCACATTCAAACGTGTGCACAGACATATAATCAGAATAGCTGGATGAGGTTTGTTTTCCATGGGTTCGCAGGTGAGATTTGAGGCCAGCCAAGGACAGACATGGTCTGTCACAGACTGTGCACACAAAAAGGTCCTTGTCATTCACCTTCTCAGTCTTTACATTTTTCCTTAAATATCTCTTGAGCCCTGCTTGCATCATCCTGGTCTCTTCAAATGCTTTCACTCCACTCCACACCCTTGTTCGCCATCCAACTCGCAGGAGTGTATACATATATAAATGTATATATATATATTTATCCATCTATCTTTTTATTTCTCTACGTATATCTATATATATATACAGACACATAAACATATATATATATATATATGTATATATATTTGTCGATACATAAATTTGAAATGTAATCAGCGCTATCTCCCTATTCATCTCTCTCTCTATCTCTCTCTCTCTCTCTCTCTCTCTCTCTCTCTCTCTCCCTATATCCCTATATATATATATATATATATATATATATATATATATATATATGTATGTATATATATGTATATATATGTATATATATATACACATGTATGTATGTATATTTTCATTTATATTTATATATATATACACATACATATACATACTTATATATATATGTATATATATATATATATATATATACATATATATATGTATGCACGTATCCTTGTCTTAACTGCTGTCGCCATATATAAACATTCACACATACATATCATACATATACACATACATATCTATCTATGTATCCATCTATTTATCTGTCTATCTATCTATATACATGTGTGTGGGGGGCGCGTGCGTGTGTGTCTATAGATAGATAGATAGATAGATAAACAGATAGAAAGATAAATAGCAAGATATATATATATATATATATATATATATATATATATATATATATATATATATGTATGTATATATCTGAGATTGCAGATAATATTTCTGAATCTCTTTGATTCTTTAGATGTGCTGGCCTCCTGATAATTAATCGATATTAATTAATATATGACTAATTACCAGATTTTATAATAATATATATAGATATAGATAGATAGATAGATAGATAGATAATATATATATAAAGACAGAACACAGATAAACTGACATAGATATATATATATAAATATAGTTATATATATTTAAATATATATACATATATATCTATATATATATATATGTATGTATATAT
>NC_142947.1:20417669-20440169 GCF_046866305.1 Octopus bimaculoides
AGACAACGATAGAATAAATGTCAGGCTTTAAAAGAAATTAAGTTCTGGGGTCCATTAATTCAGCTGAAATTTCCCCAATGAGGTGCCCAAGTATGGCCGCAATCTAATGACTGAAACATGTAAAAGATAAAAGATATACACACATTTACATGTGCACACACACATATATATGTATACATGTATGTATGTATGTAGATAGATAGATAGATAGATAGATAGATAGATAGATAGATAGATAGATAGGTAGATAGATAGATAGATAGATAGATAGATAGATAGATAGATAGACAGATAGACAGATAGACAGATAGATAGATAGATAGATAGATAGATAGATAGATGAGATAGATAGATATTAATGATTACTTTTACGCAATGTCATGATAAAAATAGCTTTACCTTAAACTGAAGAATTACTCATTATTTTTTGCAGACAACGAAGTGAGGTGACCGTGACCTCCAAATTTCACTCAAAGACTAGGAGCACAAATATTCGAAGGGTGTCATTAATACTACACTTTCTGTAAAAGTACTATATATGTATATATACACGTGTGTCTGTGTGTGTGTATTTGCCTAAAATAGTTATCACTTATGCACACCGATTCATAGATGGACAAACATACAAATTATGTTAATTTACAAATAAAGGATCACAGCATTCATATACATATAAATATGTATTCATATGTATGTTTCAATATATGGGTGTATATATATATATATATATATATAAACAAATAATAAATGAGTATATGCATATGTACGTACAGGTATGTGCATACCTACGTTTACCTGTATATATATAGGTGCATATCTGGGTACAGGACGTTGCAAACAAAACGTAGACAAGAAAATAATAATAACCAGAGTACAGAAAACACACAAGCCACATAGAGAACATTTTCCTTCATCAGCTAGCCCCGTTTTAAAACCGGCGTTTCGAAGAGTTGGGCAGGACGCATCGTTAAAACGGCTCTTGCCATGGACCGCAAATTAAATTTGTATGCACAAATTAGACCTGTGCCATGGAGGAATGTAGTGGCGGACAAAAAACAAGACAGGAAAACGAACGGAAAGAAAACAAGACAGGAAAACAAACGGAAAAGGATATGCGGCCAAACGTGAAAGATTATGTGTATATGAACGTTGTGAGGCACGAACTTGAAAGTGGGGACGAAGTAAGTTCGCGTGTTTGCTCGGCGATAGCCAAGGAAGAAAAGGATTGGTGACCGGAAGCATGTGACCATGCAGGGGTAAGGGAGAGAGAGAGAGAGAGAGAGTGGTAGATGGAGAAACAAAGGGAGGAAGTAGAAGAATAGGTGAGCAACGAGAGAAAGAGAGGAAGAGAGGAATATAGTAGTAACAGAAGGAAGTACGAGGGGGTAAAGAGAGAGATATAGTAGTAACAGAAGGAAGAATGAGAGGGGTAAAGAGAGATACGTAGTAGTAACAGAGGAAGAACGAGAGGGGGAAAAGTGATAGAGAAAGAGATAGAGTCACGTCAGAAAATATAAAGTTGAAATAACTACTTACAACAGTGATGACGCTGGCGTTCGGTCATGTAAAAACAAATAATAAATGAGTATATGCATATATACGTACAGGTATGTGCATACCTACGTTTACCTGTATATATATGTGCATATCTGGGTACAGGACGTTGCAAACAAAACGTAGACAAGAAAATAATAATAACCAGAGTACAGAAAACACACAAGCCACATAGAGAACGTTTTCCTTCATCAGCTACCCCCGTTTTATACATACATATATATATATATATATATATATATATATATATATATATATATATATATTTATATATATATATATATATATATATATATATATATATATATATATATATATATATATATATATATATATATATATATATACATTTATATATATAATTTATGTGCGTATGCAAACACTTGCATACGCACACATGTTTAATGATCATTGCTTTTGAAATTGCAATTGTCTCGCGACACTTAGTTTTAAGTCACCGCGAACTTCTGGTGAGTTTCTGAGTGTGTGTGTGGGTGTATCTGTGCGTGTGTGCGCGCGTGTGTGTGTGTGTGTGTGTGTGTGTGTGTCTGTGTGTGTCTGTGTGTGCACGTGCTTCTGTTTGTGTATGTATGTATATGCATACACACACATATATGGATATATATATGTTTGTATATAACTATAAATAGATATATGTACGTATGTACATTCATAGACACGCATATAATTATATGTGTGTGTGTGTCTACATATGTATATATATATATGATATAGATATATAAATATATATATATATAGATATATATGCACATACACACACACATATATACATGTATGCACACACATATACATGTGTGTGGGTATGTATATGTATATACATAGACAGACGAATGCACATACATGTTGTGCATGTGTATGTGTGTGTATGTGTGCGTGCGTCCGTGGGCGTGTGAGTGTGTGTGTGTGTGTGTGTGTGTGTGTGTGTGCGCGTGCGTGCTTGTATGTATGAATGTATGTATGTGCGTTTGTGTATGAATGTTCATATTCGGAGCTGGACTCGGCAACAACGATTCTCTGAGCAATGTAAAGGCTGTAAGACATGACATGCACAGCTGCAACAGAGACTGCAAAACTGTGGCCTGTCATAAGCTGCGGCCATGCTAGGGCTCCGCCTAGGAGGGTTTAGTCGAGCAAGACGACCATTTTACCTATTTTATGTTTGGTACTTATTCTTTTGCCGAACCGCTTACATACCATCATTGGTCGCAAAGCAGTTGTGGAGGTCAAGCGCAGCCCAAACAGAAAGACACGCGCATGCACGTACGCACACATTCACACATGTATACACACGCACGTGCGCGCACACACACGACGAACTTCTTTCACTTTCCATCAACCAAATCTCATTTAAGTGAAGGGACAACTATATCGATGTCTAAATTTGTCTACAAACTCGCAGAGCAAGGATTTCAACGCTGTCCAGTATCTTAAAATATCGTGGATGAAGTCTTTCCATTCCTTTGCGCTTCACAAGAATGCAGGTTGTTCCTAGAAGAATGTTTATAACAGTCCAGCTCTTTCCGCTGCTTTTCTCTTCGGTGCTAACAAATATAAATGACGTGTTAAACCAGGCTGGTCTTGGGAAGAAAAGCTCTAGGAGAAGAATCAAATTATTTGCAACAATCTAGTTACACTTACATGGAAAACATGGCTTTATCCGAGGAATTGACGCAAGATTTAGACGAAGGATATTATTCAAATACAACCTTAAAGGGTGAAATATTAAGAAACTAACATCATTCTAGATAAAGAAACATTTATAAGAGAAATACACTAAATAGTCTTACAAAAACTTAGGAGTCAACGAACCAGACAGCGTACGACTGAAATGAGAGGATACGTTTAAGGCTAACCTGCCTTAAACAACAAGGTATATACCAACAGAAAGGAGAGAACTGGACTTTCATAGACTGGACGTTAAGTCAACATTATGAAATCCAGCAAAGAAGATGTTATAATCATGCACCGCCAAAAGTCTCAGAGAATGACAAAGTCACCTTTATCTAGAATGGTGGTTCCTAACCCGTTGTCCGCGGACCCTGGTGTTCCGCAAAGGTAGTTGAGGGGGAGGGCATCCGTGAACTAAATTCAAAATGTCATATATATATATATATATATATATATATATAAGGATAAGTATTTTAAAAGGGAGACATGGGAAAACTCATTTAAATAAAATGTTTGGGAACCACTGATCTAGAATATACAAAACATAAACATGGTGGTATGTAGAAGTAATAACATTTTAAATAGAAATGACAAAAAAAAAAACAAAAAAAACGCACATCAATCCTCCTGACTGTCAAAAGTAAATGCACTCACTCATTTGTCATTTACCGACATACAGGGGTATGTACAGGTTAGCTACTTTCATCCGCATTTCAAAGAAATTGTTAGCTAGCAGCACTTCCTTCTTTACATTCGCCTCTCTTTCTAAGTTTTGTTTCTAACTTCAGGAGAAAGCCAGCAAAAATGTGGTTAGTGGTGTTAGCAAGTCAATTACATCGACTCCTGGACTTGACTGGTATTTTATTTTATCGCCTACCGAGGGAATGATAAGCAAAGTTTACCTCCAAGTGTCTAAAAGGCGGGACATAGTATTTGGTTATACTTACTAATTTTTACGTTCTCGATCGATAAAATAAGGAGCAGCAAAGTAGTGGAATCGATTCAATCGACTAACCCAATCTCTAAATGCTTAAGGCCTTGTGGCTATGTGAGAAGCAAAAACAACAAAAACACAATAATTGTTATTTTGTGGTGGTGGTGGTAGTGGGGGGGGGGGGTAAGTTGATTACATCGGGCTCCAATGATCAACTTGTACTTATGCTATCGACTCCAAAATGATGAAAGGCAAAATCGACCTCGAATAATAATAATAATGATAATGAGCTATATTGGTGATGTTGCATGGCATCGTTGACCTACAAATAGTCAAGAACGAAGGCAAAAAGATAGATAAATATAACGCTCTAGAGTACAGAATAGCCCGGCTATGGAAAATGAACAAGGTGAAGATAGTGCGAATTATTGTTGGGTTCTTGGGAACAGTATCAGGAGGCATCAAGAGGAATATCAAGGAAATTGGAATAGAGGGCCCAGTAGAACTGTTACGAAAGGCTTACCTCCTTGGCACGGCCAGAATAATCAGGAAAGTATTAGATAGCTGAAAAGAACGGATAGCATGATACCGTAGGTTGTAGGTAGCAAGTCCGCTACGCATACAAGACTCCAGGAGCTCCAACAAAACCTGTGATAAAATGAAATAATAATAATAATAATAATAATAGTCCTTTCTACTAAAGGGAAAGGACCTAAAAATTTTTGCGGGAAGGGACTAGTCGATTCCATTGACCTCAGTGTTTCACTAGTGCTTGTTTGAAAGCAAAAAATCGACCTTGGCGGAATTTGAACTTAGAACGCAAGGACGGGCGAAATGCCGAGAAGCATTTTGCCCGGCGTGCTAATGACTCTGCCAGCTCGCCGCCTTAGTAACACACACACACACACACACACACATATATATATATATATTTATATATATATATATATATATATTTATATATATATGTGTGTGTGTGTGTGTGTATGTGTATATATATATATATATATATATATATAGATAGATAAATAGATAGATATATATGTATATATATATATATATATATATATATATATATATATATATATATATATATGTGTGTGTGTGTGTGTGTGTGTGTGTGTGTGTATATATATATATATATATATATATATCAAAAAGAGTGTGTGTGTGTGTGCGTGAGTGCCTGCGTGCGTGTGTGCATGTGTGTGTGTGTGTCTGTGTCTGTGTCTGTGCCTCTGTGTCTGTGTGTATGCGTATGTTCGTTATGGATTATTAAACTGAGTTGCCAATTTGACGTATCACAAGATTCAATAATCTTTCGGCTACCCATTAAGGTATGGTTTTTGCACAACACCTCTTGTTTACTACAAAAATGACCTCGAAAACGAGGTCGGGTGGCACAATATTAAGGTCTTTAGCTGAAGCAGGCAACTCTGCCACAACAATCTTTCCAACAAATTTGCTGGAACGCAGCACTTCCCACTCCTCTCTCACTTTGCTGTCTAAATGAAACTTGAAGAGATTGGTGAAGGAATGACCCAAGAGCAGGGTGTCTTCAATACTTCCAGTCTGGTCCATCACACAACCTCTAAGATACTGCATATCCTTCCCGGCCAAAGGAAAGCGGCAAGACAATCTTCACAATAGACTCATCTGACAATCGTATTCATCCTACACGCTAGAGCATTATTCCGTTTAATTCGACTATACAGCAGAGACTCAAGTATTTCCATACCTGTCAGGTTTTTCTGTCTATCTATCTATCTATCTATCTATCTATCTATCTATCTATCTATCTATCTATCTATCTATCTATCTATCCATCTATCTATCTATCTATCTATCTATCTATCTATCTATCTATCTAAAACGTTTTAAAATTTTGTAAACAGAGAGTTACTTACGTTTCTTGCATAAATAAAAGAAATTTTATTTAACAAACTGTGACACTAAGGACCGAGGTTACCGTGGTCTTTTCGTAGGTTTTTCTTTCCACGGATAACCTCCCCATTTATTGGGAATTTTCTGTATTATTTCATATTTTTTGTAAATACCCCAAACGTTTGGCGATGTTCTTTTTCCATCGTTGTCCCCACTTTTGTTTGTTTTTCTTTTTCTGCTTTGTTTTTCGCCCCCCTCGAAAAGAAAAACTCTACATTTGTATTTTGTCCCTTCTATGTTGAGCCCTGTGTGGCTAATAAAGAAACATATCTGTCTATTCATCTATACATATACTCACATGTATATACATATGCGCATATATATGCGTGTGTGTTTGTGCATTATGAGAGAGCAAGAGATATCTTGAGAAGTATATATTTCGGCTATTTAGAATTTCACTCTGTTTAATATTGAATAAACTAAAGTGTTAGTATATGTGTACGTGTATGTGTGTGTGTATGTGTGTGTGTGTGTGTGTGTGTGTGTGTGTGTGTGCGCGCGCACATATGTATATATCGTCCAGGCGTGTTATATGCGAGAGAATGGACCCATGAAGCTACCACAATACAAAAGTAAATAGCCATGTGACTATCACATATCAAGAGATGTTTATTATCAATCGTTCAGTTCCTCGTTGTCAACCAACCAAAAGTCATCCAATTTTTTAAGTAACTACCGTTGTTTCACTGTTATTTGAGAGAACTACACACACAAATGCACTCAGCTTCACACGCACACACACATACACACACACATACAGATACCTATCTATCAACGTCCCTGTCTCTTTCAAATTGTAAATATATGTGTGTGTATACGTGTGTGTGTGTGTGTATATATATATATATATACATTTATGTTTGTCAATATGAATGTGTATGTGTGTGTAAATACATATACTGAGAAGTATGTGTGTACGGCCGTATAAATTAAGGGTAAACCACTTTTTACCCCCGCCCATATATGACACTCCATCGCGAGATAGCCACGCAAGAACCAGCATTTGGGTATGAATAATTGGATACACTACCAGCAGTATATTAGATAGACACTATCCCTTAGTTGGTTGGTTTCCCAACCTCTAACTCTCACAGATATATAGATATATATATATATATATATATATATATATATATATATGCATATATGATATATGCATATACATATGTATATTGCATATATATACGTGACTATATATATATATATATATATATATATATATATATATATATATATATATGTATATATATATATATATATATATATATATATATACATATATATATATATATATATATATATATATATATATATATATATATATATACATATATATATATATATATACACACACACACATATACATATTTACGTATGTATGTGTGCATGTATGTATGTCTATATGTATGTAAATATTCTATTTAAAACACGACTGTGTCCTACTTTGTTTTCTTGCTTTGTAAAAAGTTTTCATTTTTCTGAATGAGTTCTTGAGCGTTCGAGCCATTAAAGTTCCCAGTATCATCAATACTTCTAAACTTTCATGGTCTTTCTTATCTACTGGATGCAGTGGTTTTCGTTGGCGTGTATTACTTCCAGTATAAAGAAGATAGCAGCAATGTAATTAGCGTTTTGTAGCTGATGACATTTCCGCCGAGTTTGAATACTTTGAACGTTGGCCGATTTATTTTTAGCTTTGAGAGGCTGGATGTTCTTCATTACGAATCTACGTTGTATATATATTTCAGCACTCCGGTGTTCTATTAGGATTGTTTTACACTCACTCGTGTAGTTTTATAGGAATTCTGAGTAATTCATGGCGGTAGTATCAATAAGGATCTTGCATTGTTTTGTAATTCTTTCCTGCTGTTTTGTCTTACGCCATGTAATATTCTGCATTGCAATCATCCAAAAGATAAGACCATGATTATCTAGACTCATTTACTGGCTGCGCACTAAAGATGTTTGTGTTACATAGAAGAGTATTTGTGTTCGACTCCACTACATGATACTTCATAATCACCGATACCATGTGAATGTTATTTGGTTCCATGAGAGTGAAATTGTATCGTAAAATATTTTTACACTGACAGTAGAACCATGTTTTGCAACATTGCAACAAACCCGGGAGAATGACTGAGAGCCCATACTGGAGATATCGGAATGGAATACAATGGTTTATGAATCAAAACAAGTATTATATTTGGATTATAATTCTAGTATCGTATGTGATACAAACTGTTTCTGAATTGCAACTTCGAGTTGTAGTTTTTATCATAGATATAGGATTAGTGCAAGCAGAACATACCTCTGCATATTATAACAAAGTTGAATACAACATAGACTACGATGGAAATCTCAAACGTGCTCGATTGAGAAAGAACACATGACTATCTAGAAGAAATACGAAGAAAAACTAGCATCGTGAAATGTAAAGAAAAGTTATCTATAGTATCGCATTAAAATAAAGTTAATACCTTAACATGCATGAGGTACAGTCAATCTCTCTGAGCTATCCTGGTGCAATAGAGCATCTACGTGGAAACTCAACTTGTTAGAAATAGTACCAAATCTCCCTGAATTCTGTTCCTACAACTTTAAAGAAGGGGAAATACTTGAGATAATGTATTCTTAGATAACCACCAAAATGTGGGATGATCATGTCTGAAATGGCTTTGACCGTAGGTTTGCTCTATCATAGTTGATCCACGCAATAACAAAATCGTTTTATGAAGAGTAGAACTTTAAATTCTTTACACACTCTCAGAATATTTTGGCGGTCTTCAAAATAGGTGAAGAAAAAGAGCATTTCTTAAACTGTATCGGAATAATCTCACATGATGATATACAAGACTTTCAATGATTATAAAATAATGCAGGTTCATATGTTAACACGATATTATAATACACACTTATTAAATGATAATATTCTATAAGATTTATTTTGCCAGCTTTATAGGACTGTGAGGGTCCTATAAAGGACAGGGTTACTGTGGTTTTTAGCCCTGGGAAGACATTTCCTTCAGCTAGCCAACGACACACAGTCTGTGTCCGATTAGTATTTGCGAGGCGGGTAATTGCTCCCATCTCTATGGATCTGTGTGTATCACGTAAGGCTAGAGATGAGACCGATGATCTCTTTCGCAAATACTAATTGGACACAGACTGTGTGTCATTATCCAACTGGAGGAGATGCGTTCCTGGGGCTAAAAACAACAGTAACACCGTCCTTTATAGGACCGCCACAGTTAGTTGGCAAATACATTTTACGATTCCGTACTGTTACTGTTTATCTCTCGCTCAGAGATTTAATATAACTTATCTCTCTCTTCCATAAGATTCTTGCGCACAAATTCACGAAGGAAAAGAAGAAAAGTATTTAATCAAATGTTTTTTCTTCAAAATACAAATACATATATATATATATATATACATACATATATATATATATATATATATATATATATATATATATATATATATATATATATATATATATATATATATATATATATATATATATATATATATATATAGAGAGAGAGAGAGAGAGAGAGAGAGAGAGAGAGAGAGAGAGATAGATAGATAGATAGATATGTGTGGTATATATATCATTGTCTAATGAGAGAGTTTCGGCCGCCTTGTACAGCAGCCAGATTAGCTGTCCCTTCCTTATCCGTAACGCACCTTTAATATATGATTGCTTCTTCCCTGCCGTGAGAGATCGATGCTACATAGGTCGCAACAATATATAAGCAGTAACACAGGAATGGCGTCTTAATTGCAATTTAGACGTCGTTTGTGTGTTGCCATTTGATACTTACGCTGCACCGTTGGTAAGTCGGGCAATTGGCTATTAATTGGATTTGGTATTTACATCAAGTATCCTGTCAATATTTGATGTCTATAATGCTGTATTATTTCACTGTCAGCTTTATGAGATTATACCCAACCAATTTCTGGTGTCTTGATGTGCCTCGATTCTTCACGAACCGTTATAACTAGAGTATTTATGTATACGCAAACGCACACACACACACACACACACGCAAACACACACACAAACACACATGCGCGCACACGCAAGCGCGCACACGCAAGCGCGCACACACCCATGCGCATAAATATTTACTAGTACTAATAAGAGACCTATTGAGAGATGCTGACAACAATGAATATTACAGGGAGGAAATATTTGCTGCAGAATAATATCCTTTTCTTTTGACAAATAAACGCTAGTTTTTATGTGCTCTCCACTGTTGCTAAACACTCTGTAACAGTGAGTGTTGCGTGAGTTTCGGCCGCCCTGTGCAGTAGCTAGATTGCCTGTTTCTTCCTTACCCGTAACACATCTTTAATATATATTTGTTTCTGAAAGAAAAATAAGGAAGGAATTTAGTCGAAATCAATCAGCAGGTTGCAGAGGAATAAGAAGAACAGTCAAAGAAAGGGTCATAGTGACCTTTTCTCAAAAAATACAGATTCAATGTAAAGCGAAGTAAAAGGAATTTAACTAGGATGCAGAGTGGTGGCAAGAACTCCGGAGGAGATATTGTTCTTACATTAAGCGAAAAGCATACTGTATCAATGGTAATATCCTTGAGACTGTGATAGAAATACTTCGGGAGAGCAAGACAGCAAGAAGAGACTTGATTGCCAATTTTTGAAACAAAACAACAACCTTACATAGAGGTCATCTTATTGACCTTCAAAGGTTTCGATGAAGATATCAGTATACTAATCTGAAAAATACCCACCAATCGCAAGCCAAAATTTATTATATAAGTTGTTTACAGCCTATGTGGACCTACTTCTTCAGAGTCCCTTTACTAGTAACAATATCAACAACATAACAAATAGTTGTGAAGAAAGAGGTTTAGTGATATGTGAGGAACTTCGACAAAACTGTCATGTTAGGGGTGTGCCCCCCCCCCCCCCAACATCACTTGACAACCGATGCTGGTGTGTTTACGTCTCCGTAACTTAGCGGTTCGGCAAAAGAGACCAATAGATTAAGTACTAGGCTTCCAAAGAATAAGTCCTCGGGTCGATTTGCTCGACTAATGGCGGTACTCCAGCATGGCCACAGTCAAATTACTGAAACAGTTAAAAGATTCAAAGAGTAAAAGAATATATATATATATATATATATATATATATATATATATATATATATATATATATATATATGTATATACCTGTATACATACGCATATATATATATCTATCTATATATATACATACACATACGTATATATATACATACATATATATACACATGTATATACGTACACACATGTATATATACATTGTCTTATTGTTTATTTTTTTATTTCAGTCATTTTACTGCTGTCATGCTGGAGCACCGCCTTTACTCGAACAAATCGACCTCAGGTCTTATTCTTTGTAAGCCTAGTACTTATTCTATCGATCTGTTTTGCTGGACTGCTAAGTTACGTGATGTTGTGGGGGGGACAAACACAGATACACAGACACACACACACGCACGCACATATATATACATACATATATACGACGGTCTTCTTGCAGTTTCCGTCTACCAAATCCACTCACAAGGCTTTGGTTGGCCGGAGGCTATAGTAGAAGACACTCGGCCAAGGTGCCACGCAGTGGGACTGAACCCGGAACCATGTGGTTGGTAAGCAAGCTACTTACCGCACACAGCCACACACATATAAATATATATACATACTTATACACATACACATATATGCATAAGTGATGCTGCTGCCATTGATAATGATGATGATGAGTCTTCCGTCGATCCTGATGGGCACTGAATGGTTGGATGAAACTGCGCTTTAAATTAACGTGTTTAGCTGTTCGGTTTACCACAAACACATGTAAATTTAATCTAGTTTTCTACTGAAGTTTCTGATTACAACGAGACGAGGCTAGAAAAGTGAAATACAAACCAAATTTCGAAGACAAGAATTGAATTGATCCGAGGATGTGGTAAAACATACTTGCCTACGAAACCACGCAATGGGATCAAACCTGAGATCTCTAGATTGTGAAGCGAAAATAATGACCTCACATACATACATACATATATACATACATACATACATTCATTGTTGTTGTTGGCACTCCGTCGCTTACGACGTCGAGGGTTCCAGTTGATCCGATCAACGGAACAGCTCGCTCGTGAAATTAACGTGCAAGTGGCTGAGCACTCCACAGACACGTGTACCCTTAACGTAGTTCTCGGGGATATTCAGCGTGACACAGTGTGACAAGGCTGGCTCTTTGAATTACAGGCACAACAGAAACAGGAAGAAACAGTGAGAGAAAGTTGTGGTGAAAGAGTACAGCAGGGTTCCCCACCATACCCTGACGGAGCCTCGTGGAGCTTTAGGTGTTTTCGCTCAATAAACACTCACAACGCGCGGTCTGGGAATCGAAACCGCGATCTTATGACCGCGAGTCCGCTGCCCTAACCACTGGGTCATTGCGCCTCCAATACATACATACATACATACATAAGGTGAATATATATATAACAAAAAGAGAAATAGAGAAAACGATTGCGAATCTACGAGAAAACACAGAAAGAGACAAGGTAGGAAATCAAAAATGAATTTCCAAGCTTTACTATGGCATTGTACATCATGGAGACGATAAAGTTCTGAAAGGTGAGAAACATCAATGTCTACATGGCTTCTATGTCACACAGAAGAGAATATTTATTTTAAAAAAAATATGCGAAAGAAACAATGTATATGTATTTACGACTGAAACGTAGAGAGATGTGTTATTTGTTTAATGTAACTATGTATATAGACACATTAAATATAAATATGGTAGCTTTATTGTTCATGAACATTGTTTGATGTTGCAAATGTCTATTGAAAGTTATCCACTGACACATGTTTAATATGTTGTATAGGACGAGACAATGAAAGAGAGCTTCTGAACAGTCGTTCGACATGCTAAACAACGACCAAATATCCCTCAAATCACACCTAACCCACTTGTGAAAACAAAGAGCTCGTTCGATAATATAGGTCAATATACAACATGTTTATTTTCAGTGGATGCCACACTGTTGCAAACTTGCAGGCCAGGTCTCCAATCTATAGGTAACATGCTCCCTTCTTCCCGTCAATATTGGGGATTTAAGAGTTTCCTCTTCTAAGCCATTAAAGAAAAACAATATCCGCTGGACAGTTAGGGAGGTGAATTATTTTACCTGTGGTACTTGCTTACAACTATGTGGGCCTTGCTATTCTGCGACAGTTAACGGTGATTTGCATTCACCCTAGTACCCAATCACGACTATGTGATCTGAGCCGTTATTGTGAGGACAACCATTGGAAGGTAAAAACTAGAGACATGGTACAAACTAACTACGCTTTATCGACTTTACCATCCACATTTCATGTAAACACAGCAGAAATTCATTTTTCTGCCTTGGTCTCCTCTCTCTCTCTCTCTCTCTCTCTCTATCTCTATCTCTCTGTCTCTGAACTCTCCGTACTTCTTTTCCTCGTCTATGTACCTGTCTCTATCTCCCTCCTTCTCATTTCTCTGTAACTCCTCTATACATCTCTAGTCTTCTCTCTGTCTTCATACTTCGAACATGTTCACTTTTATCATTCTTACTCTTTCAATATTTCCAGTTCTGGTTTAATAGGCTTATAGTTTCAGAGTGTTCTCTAGCATCGACTAAAGGTTTATTGCAAACTTAGAAATGACAAAACAACTACGACGACGACGACGACGACGACGATGACGACGACTACAACGAAACAACAACCCTAGCAACAACAAGTACCGCAGAAACTGCTGCAACAATAACAGCAGCAGTAAAAAATAACAATAAATAAAAACTCTAAAATAACGATGAAAATCCAGGGTTTCGTTCTGTTATGTGATATTAGTTTCTTATTTAGACATGTACGTGAGTGTTGTGCCATGAGAGGCAGGCGTGGCTATGTGGTAAGAATTTTGCTTCTGATTTCAGTCTCACAGCGTGGTATCTTGGAAAACTGTCTTCGACTATACCCCAGCCAGCCGAAGTAGTGTGGGTGGATTTGGTAGACAGAAACTGAAAGTGTGTGTGTGTGTCTTTGTGTGTGTGTGTGTGTGTGTGTGTGTGTCTTTGTGTCTTTGTGTCTGTGTTTATCCTCCACTACTTATTGATAACCGATGTTAGTGTATTTATGTTCCCGTATCATAGTGGTTCGGCAGAAGAGACCGAGAGTACTTGGCCTAAAAGACAACTAGAACTGGGGTCGAACCGAGCCGGTTCCTCAAATTGGCTGAAGCAAATAAAAGGTAAAAGATAAAAGATAACACACACACACACACACACACACACACACACGCACACACACACACACACGAACGCACGCACGCACACACACACACACACACACACACACACACACACACACACACACACACACATTCATATATATCTTGATTAAATGAAAGTTCACATTGTCGCAAAGAGGTACATGTTAACACATGGAAGATTCAATCAGATATCCTTGGCCTGAAGTATATTCATGTATATATACATATATATATATATATATATATACATATGAATATATATATATATATATATATATATATATATATATATTCATATGTATATATAAATGTATAAAATATATACACACACACATATATTCATATATATATATATATATATATATATATATATATATATATAAGCATTTTATATCTAAATACACAGATAGATAGACAAAAAGATAGATAGATAATTAGATGAATAGCTAGATAGATATACATGAATACGCATATAATTATACATGTATATAAATATGTGTGTGTGTTATAAACGTTAACATTCGACTACATCCAGTGATACTGAATGTGACTACGCTGGTCCTTTGCCAACTCGGTGGACTGAAGCAACGTGAAATAAAGTCCCTTACTCAAAGACACCACGTCCCGCCAGGTATACAACTCACGGCATTACGATCCTGAACAGAACACCTTTACCACTTAGCCACGCGCCATCACCGTGCATATAGACATAAATAGGTTCTGGGTAAGAAATTTGCTTCCTAACCAAATGGTTATGGGTTTAGTCCCACTGCCTCGCATCTTGAGTAAGTATCTTGCGATAGTCTTAGACCGACCAAAGACTTGCAAATGGATTTGGTGGACGGAAATTGTGAGAAGCTTGTCGTTTATGCATATATCTATATGTTTTTTGTGCTAGTGTTTGTCTTGTATCATCGCTTCTTTATGTCTCTGTATGTCTTTGTAACGCAGCAGTTCGACAAAAAAGAACGTTAGAATAAGTACCAGCTTTTTAAAAAATAAGTACTTGGGTCCATTTGCTGGATTGAAACCCTTCATCCTGTACCTGCGTTCCAATGTCGGACACAAATTCAAGATGAAAGATACAGATCTACCAACAAATACATGCGTGGGTGTGTGTATATATACATAAGGAGAGAGAGAATGCGACAGAGACAGAGAAAGGAAAAAGGGGAGAGAGATGCTTATATTAGTGTATATACATATATGTGATTATATATATATATAACTATGTTCAACGATACATTATTTACATTTGACGGATATTTGTCCTCATCTTGTTTGTTGTTAACACAACGTTTCGGTTGATATACCCTCCAGCTTTCATTAGATGTCTTGGAGAAATTTCTAGCCTGGGTTCTCATTCCTAAGGCACCTGATGAAGCTGGAGGGTATATCAGGCGAAACGTTGTGTTAACAACAAAGATGAGGACAAATATCCGTCAAATGTAAATAATGTAAATAATGTAAATAATGTACATAATTCCCCATCTCTTAAATATAGAACTCTATGTTCAATGATGCCTAAATGAGAGGGTCAACCTACATCTTGTGGTATTATTTCTCTCTGAACTAAATTTTAATCACCTAAAGAAAACGATATTTTCAGGTATAATCGAACTATTCATCAATAAAAAATGCGTCTATAATGTAGCTTTAACCCATTCGTTTCTTATTTTATGACTAATAAAGTCATACGGTTACATACATAAATACATATAACTGGACATATATGTATATAAATACCAATACATACACATGTGTGTGTATGTATGTGTGTGTGTGTATGTGAGTGTGTGTGTGTGTGTGTGTGTGTATGTGTGTGTGTGTGTGTGTGTGTGTGTGTGTTATTTTGGTCGAGTCAGCTTCTTGCTACTGTCAGTTTCGCCTGTTGTTGTGCAAGACGTTAAGACAAATGGTCAATGAAAATACAATATACCTTATCAATCTCGACTATGGTATTCAATATTCCTTTTTTTCCAACAGTTAACGCTCAACATAAATACTTTCACGGGCACGTGCGTGCACACGCACACACATAAACACACACACACACACACACACACACACACACACACACATATATATATTCATTTTTATTCATGTTATACATCATGAGAATGCAAAAATTATTTGCACTCCCACCAAAACTTGGTTGGCAGCGCTTGTCTTTAGTGCTTGCATGCTAAAGGCTAATACTCGTATAGTTAGTGAATATAGTTGCTCTGCTGGCAGTGTTTACCAAAGAAGAACAGAGATCAGAGATCCAATTTCTCGAATCTGAAGGTGTATCAGAAGCTGGATTCATCACAGGTTTTCAGTACAGTGCGGGGACAACGCTTTACCGCGTAGAAGTGTGCATTGGTTGATTGAGAAGTTTTAAAATGGTCAGAGAAACGTGAAGCACGAAGAGGGAGCAGGACCTTCAACCTCCATCATTGACGTAAAGATTCAAAAAGCTCGGGAGATGGTTCTGGTTAACCGACAAGGGACATCGATGAGGTGGCATGTTCTCTGTAAACTAGTCATGGTGCTGCATACGAAATCACCCACCTCAAGCTTTGCTTCCGTAAAGTTTGTGCGGGATTAGTGCCAAGAATGTTTAATGGAGAGCATAAGCACAATCGTGTAGTGATCTGTCAACGTTTCCGCGACTTCCTTGGTCTGTCACTTTTAGCTAGAGGCAGCGTATGGAAGTGGAATCACTAAGAATCACAGCGAAAAAGTAATTCGAGACACAACCTTCCGCAGAAAAAGTGATGATAACTACTTTTCGGGACGCAAAAGGACGTATGCTGGAACATTACAAGAAGGGTTACTCCCGATAACAATGTCGGCTACAGCGAAATGGTGGTCAACAAACTGAGACCAGTAATTCGCATGAAATGCTGAGGTTTGTAGTCAAAGAAGGTAACTGTTGCACGACAATGCACGCTCACTTACGGTCGCTCACACCGTTTACATCATAGAAAAATTTCATTTCAAGCTCTTGGAACACCCTGCATACATTTCACATCTCGCGCCTTCTGATTATCACTTCTGTGGACCGCTGAAACATCCTTTTCGAGGTCGTCGATTTGCTACGGACGAAGAAGCGCAGGCAGCTGTGCATTGATTGCTGCGTGATTAGCCGAAAACCTTCTCCAATGGAATAAACAAGCCTGTCGACAACTGTAAGAAGTGAATTGAAAAGCAAGGAGACTATGTCGAAAAAACAACGTAATTGTCCAACTCCTGCTTTTATTTTAATAAATTACAGAAACAAGTGTGCGTGCAATTTTCTATGTACCCTCGTGTGTGTTTGTGTGTGTGTGTGTGTGTGTGTGTGTGTGTGTGTGTGTGTGTGTGTGTGTGTGTGTGTGTGTGCGTGTGTGTGTGTGTGTGTGCGTGTGCGTGTGCGTGTGTGTGCGTGTGTGTGTGTGAATGTGTGAATGTGTGAATGTGTGTGTGTGAATGTATGTATGTATGTATGTATGCATGTATGTATGCATGCATGTATGTATGTATGTATGTATGTATGTATAGAACACTTAGAAAACTGAAGTTTAACCAATGTATACCGACTGAAATGATTAATTGGTTAGAGGAATCATGTACGATTTAGCCATTGTAGTTTATTTCAGTTGTGTAGACATCCAAGAGAGGGGTGTACTATATGAAGATGACATCATATATTGAAGTGTCGTAATATTATCAATAGCAATACTCGCTATTTTCTCACCGAAAGCTCAACTAATTAAAGTGTTTATGTCTTCTTGCTTAGGTATTATGTTTTTAACATAATGAATGTGAAGAAACTAGATAATTGACGCTATTTCCTGCAGACATTAGACCAAGGAAATGAAGAACGGATTGTCAATGGAATTGGATTCTGAGATGACTAATTAAAATATTCTGGTAACATTTCCCACAATAGTTCATTAGCGGACAACAAAGATGGCAATTAAATGAAATCTAAGCAGCCGTCTTGATTTGAGCTAAACTTCAACAATTTCTTGTTAACAAATAACAAATAGGTGGGAAAAGTGAAATCTCAGACAGTCAATAGTGATTGAACTATAACATTTTATTTGTCACCTATCAGCAGCAGCTAGAGATGTTTCTTTGGCATGGTGTTAACACTTAAATATAAGCTGATATCTCCATTGTAATTCGTTTGCAACTTCATGCATTCAGATCTAGACATTCAACCACCCGTTTGTTCCATCTCTCTTGCGCTCCCTCCCTTTTTCTCACCGTCTTCCTCTTTTCTCACTCCTTTCCCTTCTGCAACGAGTTATGGACATGTATCTATATGAAACAGTCTTTCATTTCTATCTCTCCAACACCCTCTCTTCTAATAACCTTTGCTATTTCTGTCATCAGGAACATTCTTTCACTCTCAGCCACGCATTAAAACCTGTCTCTCTCCACCATGTCTATGGTTTTACTTCATCCTTGCTAGTTTTATTATCCTTTCTCTGTCCCTGGTTTTCTCTCTCCTTGTATATACATACATACATACATACATACATACATACATACATACATACATATAGACGCACACATACATACACGTACACACATATATGTCTTGGGTCACTCTGGGCACACGCTCTCAGCTTGTGTGATACCATGGTGAGCGATAAGGTAATGATATATTTGGCTGCTTGCTAAATTGCTAAACAACTTCCCAAGTGAGATTGTCAGAAGTGGTTAGTGAACTCTGAACGCAAAAATGCTGAAACATATTTTCTCCAATTCACTACGCAGAAGATATACATACGTGAAAAACTTTACTTATTTCTCCGTTTATTGAAAAAAATAAATAAATAAATGAATATAATGAAGTTTTAATCGATTTTCGAACCTTATACACGAGGGTTTCTTCGTAGTTTCCGTCTACGAAATTCGTTCACAAAGCATTGATCGACTTGAGGAAATAGAAAACGCAATTTGTCAAGGGTGCCAAGCAGTGGGATTGAAACCAGAACCACGTCGTTGTCAAATAAGCTTCTTAACTACAAGGCATACCTACGTTTATATGTATATACATTTATAATATCAATCCATCTATTTATTCATGTATTTTGATCTAGCTACTCCAGCTTGTCTCCTAACCTGGTGGAATAGACGAATCACACACCACACTGTTTCTTCAAACCGTCTTCAGTCCTTTCTCAATCCCAATCGCAACCAATGTTCCCATCATTCTGCCGTCGTCAGTTCATTTGGATAATGCCTGATCAAGCCAACACAATTTACATCTTCGTCTCTCCCCCACAAAACAACCCCAGCGATCTTTCGATACCAGTCCGAAATATCGGCCTTTTCCGTAGAAAGTGTTGGAGAGAAAGAGGGAAGCGACGTCGTAAAAGCGAAAGAGATACAGAGAGCGCGATTTCTTGTGAAGGGGTTTAGGGCTAGGGTTAGAGTTACGGTTAGGGTTAGGGTTTGAAGGGTTTAGGGTTAAGGTTTAGATTACGGTTAGGGTTTTAGGGTCTGGGTTAGGGAATTCCGTCCCTAACCGTAACTGTAACCCTAACCCTAAACACTAACTCTAGCCCTAAGCCTAATCCTAAAACTAACCCTAAAACCTACGGACTGGTATCGAAAGATCGCCAACAACCCCTTCTAGCCCGAACTATTTCCTTTTTCAAATCAGCTTCCCCAATTTTTGTTGAGTAAGCCTTTGTAGCAAATGTCATTCGCGTGTAACTCTCCTCTAGCTGAGGGATTGATATCACACTCCACATCGTTTGCACAAATAAAATTCTCAATATGTAAATCTCTAATTGAATCAATTGCAGCTGCAATGCCTTGCAGCTTACTTAGGCCATCTATATCTGCCTTCAGCTGATTGGAACTTGTTTATCTACCACCGAAAGTCAAGCAAGACAACTCTTACCCACACAGACTTTAGGTTTCACTTCACAACTAGATTGCAGCTGGTTTCATTGATCCTTTTTATATTTTATTTATTGTTAGTTATTTATTTAATACATACATACATACATACATACACACACGCACACACACACACACACATACACGCACATATATATATATATATATATATATATATATATATATATATATATATATATATATATATATATATATATATATATATATATATATATATATATATATATATATATATATATATATATATATATATATATATATATATATATATATATATATATATATATATATATATATATATATATATATATATATATATATATATATATATATATATATGTTATATATATAAATGCAGGAGTGGTTGTGTTGTAAAAAGCTTGCTTCCCAACCACATGGTTCCAGGTTCAGTTCCACTGCGTGGCTCCTTGGAAGAGTGACTTCTACTATAGCCTCGGGCCGACCAAAGCCTTTTGAGAGGATTTGGTAGATGGAAAGTGACAGAAACCCGTCGTATATATATATATATATATATAAATTCTTCGAAACGCCGGTGTTTTAATGGTGGCAGCTGATGAAGGAGATGTTTCTATGTGGCTTGCTTGTTTGTTGTACCTTGTTTATCATTTTGTCCATGATCTTTTGCCACGTCATGTACCCAGTTACGTATCTATATGTACATGTAGATGAAGGTATGTACATACATGTACATATATATGCATATACTCATATATTGTTTATATATATATATATATTTGTGTGTGTGTGTATTTTTTGTCCGTGTCCCCCCCCCCCCATCGCTTGACAACCGATATTAGCGGTTCGAAAAGAGAGCCCGATAGAATAAGTACTAAGTTTACAAAGAATAGGTACAGGGATCGATTTATTCGACTAAAATCTGTGCTCCAGCATCGCCGCAGTCAAATGTCTGTAACAAGTAAAAGAATATACTGTTTTGGTTTTGTTATTTAGATCTGTATCAATTTTTCAGCCACTGAATTGCTGTTTATGTTGTGGCCAATATCATTCTACACACACCCCTCCCTCCCCCCCCCCCACACACTCAGACACACATGCACATACACACTCACACACTCACACGTTTCATAAAATCTCTTTCTCGTCTTCATCATGTTGCTCCAATTCGTACACTTTATTCGAAGTGTAGAAATGCGTAGTGTGGCCCACGATGAAACAAATGTGCAAAGACTGCAGTTATGTTTCACTACTAGTAATTAGATCGAGGTACATACATGAGGCAGCGCGGTCATTTCACATGCTGTAATATACAGGCAAACCTTCCTTCAATCACACCTTATCGTGTTACAAAAAAAGGAAGGAAAATAATTTTGCGCACAATATATCGGAAAAATATATGAGAAAGTCACGGCTCAAATTCCTCTAATCACTTAGTTTTGCCCAGTAGCCAAACAACGACAACAACAACAGAGTACGTGACGTAGATTAGTTCAATCAAAGCGCATAAAAGTTATTCGACAATAAAGTGAACGGATTGCCAGATTCGTTAGAATGTAGGACAAAAATGCTTGGCGTTATTTGCATCACCACTCAATGCTCTCAGTTGAAATCAGTTTTGTAGTTCATCATCTTGGGGTCAATGGAATAAAGCTCATGTCCAGTAGGGTGTTATAGCGCTTGATGCCTTCCAGTATTCGTTCCGTTTCTTTCTACCATGTTTCATGGGTAGCAGGCTTAATACATGTTCCGGTTCTACTTCATCACGTGTGTCTAGAATGTCTTTAGTAGAGAGTTCTATCTGTTGTTAACATTCGGAGCAGAGTCTCTATTTTGAAGAAAACTTCCTCCCATCCTTCCACTAGAGCAGGAGAGACTGAAAAAATAAGAATCATAAGCGTTGCTATGCCCTCTCTGAATAATCAGTGGAAAAGATTTGAATTTAAAAAAAATTTACTCCGACATTTCCAACTCAACAGTGGAGCCAGTCCTTGTGGTAACTCGCCGTCATTTGCCTCAAATAATACAACACATAGCAATCACCTATTATTCGTTCCATGAGGTCCGTAACAGCAATATACAAAGAAATAATTTTCGATTACTGTTTGTAACAAGATTTTAATTTATTTGCTGTCTTTGGTTTAGTAAGTGTTATTTCCTATTTGATTTTATCT
>NC_142947.1:20445169-20450169 GCF_046866305.1 Octopus bimaculoides
AAAAAATATTTTGTTATTCTTACTGCAAATGAAAAATATAGAAATGCGACATGTTTCATGACTTACTGGCCACACATCAAAATATGAGCATACCTCACCATTACGATTGCGAGCAGAACTTGGTAATAATCTTTATATCAGATACAAACTAGAAGCTAGTTGAAATGGTTGCACTGATTCGTATGTCGTATATTGGTTGGCAGCGCGATTAGTAATCTATGCACAAACAATATCTAGTAGAAAATGCAAGATGAATTTAATGTAATTGGCTAAAGGTTTATAGAGCTTACACAGTGGAAAATATATATATATATATATATATATATTGTAAATTTTCTGATAAACTTAAGGGCAAGTATGCGTGCCCGCACGCGCGCGCGTGTATGTGTGTTTCTTAGCATGTGTTACTATAAAGTATGTCTTTCTAATTACCTATGAGTTATATGGAGTTTCGGTGCATTTTTACCGAATGCTTCAAACATTTGATGCCTGTTTTAGACGATCGCAACTTCTTAAAATTGCTTTCGTCATGTCGTTTTTACCCGTGCTTTTCGCTGTCTTCTTCTACACTCTAACAAGTTACATCATGGACAATGCTTGCATCTTATTGATAGACGATATTGCATCTTATTGATAGACGATATTCTACTAGATATTTTCGCTGTCTTCTTCTACACTCTAACAAGTTACATCATGGACAATGCTTGCATCTTATTGATAGACGTGTCTCAACTATCTTCATCAATGTTACATTTTGTATCCGTCTCTCACTCTGTTGTTGTAACAAGATTTTGATACCTGTGTTTCCACGAAATTATTCCAGTATTGATCTTTCCTCGAACATACACACACACACATACATACACATGCACATATAAACACAAACACACACATATATACACTCATGCATGTGTGTGTCCCAGGAAGCAGTTGGTCTTTCATATAAAATCTGACATAACCATTGCTTGTTCTGTTTTTTCTTTTTGCTTTGTCTTTATATAAATTCATTCCCCTAACTCCAAGCCAACCAAATCCTTACTCACAGATATAGTTCTAAGTTCTTTAAGTGAACAACTGTTTCTATTATTTCTCCTCCAAAGTTGCAATTGGATGGATTGATATAATTTACATTCACGATTTCTGCTTGTGAACAACCAAAAACCAAATGAATTTGCATTTATATCTTATTAAACTATTCAATATTCGTTGCACTTCTTCTATTGCTCTTGCAATCATTGTTAGCATAATCTAGATCAGCTACTGCCTTCTTAACTATGCAATGTATTCCTCATCTTATTCCTCAAGAGGTTCATTGAGTGTTCTATTGACGATTTACTGACCCATGCTTTTTCAAGTGTTTTGAAATTACGTCAGTAGATATTTTGAGTATACCATATGTTCTCATTAAGTTCGCCAATGCTGGTGTTATACTTTGAAAAGCTTTCTACAACTCAACAAAACACACGCTTAAATATACTCTCCTTTCATTTGCTTGTTGGGTAATAGGTGTTATAGTAAAGATTTGGTCATCGTAGACCCTCCCCATTTCTGAAATTCTGCTTGCTACTCCCTCAGGAGAATATCAACAAGTCTCAACTTTGCTTAAAGTTACTCTGCAGAATTCTTTCCTATCCATAGCTGACAGAGTAAAGAACATTTTCCATGTCTCTCACACACGAACACAAATTTTACTTCGTGAACACTTTAATTATAGTTATTTGCTTACATCCTCAAGAAATTTCACCTGTGCTCCCAATGAGTATTGGGAGCACAACTGGTAGTATGATTCCGTCAGCTTTTACCATTTCGTGTGCGATTCTGTTTTGTCTACACTTCAGGATTTTAAATTCTTTCATTTTTTATAACCTTTGCTAACTCAGCTAATATAATTTTCTCGTTCCAATGTCCAAATACCATCCAAAAAATTTCTTCTATATTTCTTTACATTTAGTCAGCAAGTTTTCCTGCGTATCTCTAAACGAGAGCTTTTATATTTCTTGATTATGACTGTAATTTCTCTAATTGTTTAAGCTTATCATATATTCCACCGTCCTCCTCTATTCGTTTGAGGCTTATCTTTCAGTCTTATCATTCAGGTACTTCCTGTTATCATGCTCAGTGTGACTTGCATCGCTATAAAGCCTTGTAGTTTGGTATCTGAATTTTCCTATCTTCTTTTTCTATATGACACTCAAGATTTCATTTATAAGGCACCTTTTCCGCTTAGTTATTTCATTGATTCCGAGCGTTACACTAATTGCCTCTTTCAGAGACTCTTAATTATAATTCCACATTTGATTCACATCCTGCTCCATTTTTCTCTGCGGAACACGAAATCTATTTCTACATTTTGACATAACCTCTCCTTTCATTTATTTGTTAGTTCTCATTATTTCAATACTAACCTTTGGAGTAGTGATTATAGTTGTCATCTTTCGCTTTTGCTTGTTAACTTACATATTCCGAGTTGATGGTCGTTACCAGTGTCGCTCTCTCTCTTAGACTTTATGTATTTTAGTAAGGTTATAAGTCGTATGCTAGATTTGATTTCTATGTAACCCGTCTGGAGAAGTTTTATGTTCATGCGTAGATATTTTGAAACTAAAAAGAGATATATGTCCAATTGTCAATGCATTCGCGATACAAGAATTAGCAAACTGTAATCCATTTCTTTCTTTTTTTTATTCCTTTCTTTGGGTTATGTAGGTTTCGCAGGTGATGCTGCACATTGTAGTATAAGACAACTGCGTCCTATAGAATAATATCGAGAAGCTCGTCTCTACTGTAGACACACCCAGCAATGAAAGTTCCTAGTAGTTATCTCCAACATAGCAACTGAACTTAGGTTAAAATACCAGCTGGTAGGTTAAACAGTTCGACATAGTTGTGTATTGAGACACGTTGTGCTTGAGCAGAGCAAAGTTCGTCATCTAGTAATGGCACCAAAAACATGAAGGCTTTTGTGATGTGATAGAAACGATTCATTTGTAAGATAGGTTTAATGCCTGTAAAACTTCAATGAAATCTCAAAACACACAAATAACCACCTCATATACATACATACATGCATACATACATACGTACGTATATACATACATAAAGTACATACATATATACATATGTACATACATATATAGTGAACGGTTAGGCTATCGCACTCGCTATTGCTAGATGGTGCGTTCGATTACCAGATCGGGCGGCGCGTTGTGTTCTTGAGAAAAAACACTTCATTTCACGTTGCTCCATTCCCCACTTTCGATCAGGGGAGGGTGTTGGCCTGCTCGCCTAGCCAGCGGGATGGCTTCACGAGAAGGTTAAAAGAATGCATAGTGCATTGTGACCAGCGATGTATAACATCAGATAGCCTAGTTGGTCACGTGATCATACACACACACACACACACACACACATGTATATATACGGAGACAGAGAGAGAGCGCGACGGGGATTAATAATGTATAAGCAACAACTAAAAAAGGGACTCAATACATGACTTTGTGTAGTGTCAAATATGTATTTATTAAAAAAATGAACACTGTCTTTGAAATTTCGGGGAAGATATCTCAAAAAGCTGTATGGGTATTGAAATGTGGCCTACATACACATATCACACACACACATGCACCCCCCCCACACACACACACACATACACACGCACACGCTCACACACACACACATGTACTCACTTGCATGCACGCACACACATACATACACAACACGCGTACACTCACATATATGTTGTAAGAATGTATTAGTTTACTTGAAGGATATGGGAATCGGAATCTAAAGATGAAACAGTTAAGAAATGTCAGTGCTGGTGTCAAACCGAAAACAATACAGGTATCGTTATAATAGGAGAAAATTAAAGAAACTAAGAATAAAAAAAATTAAGAAGATATATAATTCAAAAATAGACATTAAAATGAATAACCTGAGTAAATATATTATGAATATTATCAAAAAATATATTTTAAACCCGACAAATTCTTAAATCATAATCTTCTCATTTCCACTCGACTGGAAAGCTCTTCCAAAACTTTGCCCTGTATTTCAATATTAGTCCTGTTATCAACACATTCGCTCCAAAAAAGCAAACTCATTATATTCATCATTAAACTTCTGTTTTCCATTTACGATTTAATTACATCTCTATGATCGGTGACTTCCATGCATTTTTTTTTTTTTTGTATATTGAATATATTTATCTGTATCTTAATGAATTATACGATTGTTTTATAAACATACAGCACCGAAATATATACACAAGCACGCCGAGACTTCCCCTGACGCAAAATACCAAAATCCAATTGATCATATCGCAATTGATAAGCAACAAGGGACCTCACTCGAGACTGTATAAGTAAATATTAGTACGTAGACTTGGAAATGCCTGTAGACACAGACTTTTGACTTCTTGTATATAATCGTGCATACAGAATAATCGTAGTCGATGAACGTACGTTTATGTTTGTAACTGTATAGTCGTATACTCGTGAATGTCTATATAAACGTAAATACTATATAAACTGACGGCTGTAATTTAACACCTTCTTCTCCAATATATCCGAGTGCATGATTCTGTACATCTAAATGCATATGTAAATGCACATATTAATGATCCTGGACAACACACACACACACACACACACACACACACACACACACACACACGTTTGGAATGGAATGGTTTGCAATGTATACAATTCTAGTCGGTAGAAAAGAAAACATATTTATTCAAATATTCAGAGCAGTGTCTGAGTGACTCGTTACTCGGAACTACATGCTTACGTATTCCGGATCTTGTTATATATATACACATACACATAATACATAAATTCATATATACGTACACACATACTATGCACATATAAAGAATGGTTTTTAATAGCATAGAATAAGACAAAAGCTTACAATTAGTGGAGAGCAGGTCTTGCTTTCGATTCTCAGTTGATATAAGTTCAACTCATTTACATCGAACCAAGTGCCCTTGTCAGAGGATT